>NC_064614.1:666052870-666355900 GCF_023898315.1 Schistocerca nitens | reverse complement strand
GGAGTGATCATGGGAGCTGGTGGTGGTAGTGGTGGTGGTGGCGATGGCGTGTGGAGGGGTTTAGGCCTTAACATACGTGTGAATAGGATAGCGAAGGGTCCCTCTAAGAACCCCGCCCCCCTCCCTCTACGCCATACAATTCGGCAAATACATCTGTCATCTGCTCACCTTTTCCGAGAATTTTAAAAATGTGCCATTATGGAGACAACATGCGAAATAGTATTACTCACCTGCAGACAGGCATCTGGAATTGTAGGGCTGTCAAGGAGTTGCCTATGAGCAGGCGCCTAGGAATACTTCACAGTTTGTCTCTAAATTGGTCCAGTTTAAAAATTCTCAATGAAGGTGAGGAGGTGCAACCAAAGGTGTTGCCAAGCCAAATTGGGGAGTCTTTGAGAGACCATTTGTCGTTTTATTCAAACATCTGTCAATGTTGTACCCCTCTGTCCTCTATGGTCACGCCACAGTAGGGATCAAGCACGAGGGCTGAAAATGCATTAGCACCCCTTGCTGCTTGAGGTCACATTCAAATTTCGTCATTCAGTTTTCCTCCTACTCTGCCTGTTTGTCGAGTGTTAGACCTATCCGGCTTCCACTGAGAACTCGTAGAATTCGCAGATTTCCCAAGCTAGGATTACCAATCTCTAGCTGGATGTAATGGGCCTGTCATCTTAGCCCTCAAGACCCACCTTACGCAATGGTAGGTGCTAAAGAAACTCGTAACCACACAGGACAGCACTGAAGAATATGTTTAGCAATAAATTTTACCCCTGTCTCCATGAGGAAACATTCACAGAATACCAATAACTTGAAAGACGATAAAAGACTCCATTTTCCAAATGGTTCAAATGGCTCTGAGCACTGTGGGACTTAACATCTGAGGTCATCAGTTCCCTAGAACTTAGAACTACTTAAACCTAACAAAGCTAAAGACATCACACACGTCCATGCCCGAGGCAGCATTCGAACCTGCGACCGTATCGGTTGTGCGATTCCAGACTGAAGCACCTAGAACCGCTCGGCCACACCGGCCGGCTTCCATTTTCCGTAAAACGTTTCTGATCTTGAGAATTGTGTGAACCTGACACGGAAATGATAGATGGATAAAAGCACAGAAGTATTGAAACTTGTATGCTTGTAGTAATCAACAAACATTTATCAACCCAATGTATACCAATCGCAGAAAAGCCTTCTGTTTCCCTTATAGTCAGTTCAGCAGTCTGTGCAAACTACTGCATGACTTGTTGTCGTCCATTTATTAAATTCTGATATTCCCTGGAAACACAGAAATCCGGTGGCGTACGCTGTTCAAGGCAATCATGTAATTCAATGAAACCTGAAATTTTGCAATAAAGTGCATCAGCAATGCCATGCTAACAGTTTACATGATCTAAGAGTCCATTCAGTACTTCAGCATATCTCATTTTCTGCTGCTACACTTACTTTAATGGGTAAAAGTTTTGTTATGTGGAGTAACTGAATCATTTTTACAGGCGTCATTGTGTAAAATCCCTCTTCCTTAATTCCACTGGGTTTCGTTACTGCACTACGCCATCGTTAATTACGCAGTGGATATTAACCTATCCGAGTATCCAATGAGAGGAAAGTAATTGAGATGCTTTTTCTTGCTTTTAGAATATTAGCGAATTGGAATCGCACTTAATAACATCCTGTTTATATTGTTTCGTACTGGCCCCGCGTCACTACTAAGCCATTTTGTACACAAGGCGCATAGAATTTACCTCTCCACAGCAGATTACGTTTGTCTCAGAATTACTGGGTGTCACGTACTGTTTGTTTCTCAGCTCAGCAGGCAAAACCAGATATTAAACTGTATAAAATTCTAGGTGAGTTATTGTCCACAGCAAATTAACCGACAATTCTAATTAAAGTGGTGTGTGGCCAAGGACATTATTTACTGTGTACCTAAACAAAAGAGCAAATTTTTCTCATCGCCACACGCTGTTATAATATACGGCTATCGATCACTAAGTTATTGAGCAAACAGCAGGTCGGTTAAAAAAAATTGCGTTTCCTGCGCCAGCCGTTTTACGTTAAAAGCTGTAGTTAATAGAAAATGCATTGTCTACTCACAGCAGAGCGGCTTCGTAAAGCTTTAAGAAAGTATTAAGATGACTATGCTGGAACAGTGCCGACATCTAAGTTAGCAGGTTAGAAACTGCGCTGTAAGGGACTTTCAATGAAATTTCGTCGTTCTGAATGTTCGGAATAAGTCTTTGATATTCTTGTCATCCCATGTCTTCGGCACACTGTTATTATGGCTGTGTTACGTTGTAAAGCATTTTCGCTGTCTATCATCGAGCATTAAATGTTAGAAACAGTTACGACTACAGTTGTGCATCTGACGATTCAGTCTTTATTGTGAACTGCCAAAATCTCTTCTTCCTGCATAAAATGTTACGTCAGTAATATTTCATTTGAGTTTCAGAATCTAATTCTATAATCCTCGAGGTCGTATTCTAAGCGTATATTCTACAGTCATACACTCTTGACCTGTTCACTACGTTCTTTTATTACTATTATAATTGCCCCTGATGGTGCGTTTCAGTTTAACACCATCTTCAGATCAAATATGTGGTACGGCACATTAACAATAAAAGGATGAAACAAACTTTCATATAAGCAATACTCACAATAATTGTGGTGACGCATAAATACTGCATATAGATTCACACAACAATGTAATTGTTTAGAAAATATGTACAGGTACGTCACACAGGTACTATCATTGTCACTACTTTCACAGTCATATGATATTACCGTTATTACTGCCACTTTTGTTTCTTTATATGATGCTATATGTGAGATATCAGATAATGTTTCTTACCTCTCCCGAACTCAAAATAACTTGCTCCTCTCCATTATAAATATAGCATCACTTGCTATAGTTATGTATTATTACTGCAGTCACATATTTCATCTTCACATGTCGCAGTTACAGTCTCGTTTCTTTACAAATTAGTGTTGTGTATGTAGCGTCACATTATACAAGTCGCACATCTTTCAGCGCACAATAAATACCACTGTAAAATGATACTGAAATATTGTACGTTTGGGCTGTAATTAGAATATTTAAGCAGGGAACAATTGTTTCACATTAAAAGTTAATGCAGGATATTTTATTTGTTATACACGATTCACAACAACCACCTGGTGATCGAACACGTATACCTTGTAACGCTCTGCACGGCGAGAGCAAGTTTCATTTTTGATGTTGACTAAGATATTTTAACTCTGACTAGACACTATGCGTCCGTAAGGTATGTGATCACCTTATGTGCTACCCCAATTATTCTTAACATCGTTTATATAAAAGTTTACTGTATCATCTTAATGTTAGTTCTATGTACCACAGATTGATCTGAAGATTGAAAAATTTCCTAACTGAAGTGAATCGGCATACAGATTTCTCATTTTAACTGCGATTCCATAGAAAATGGTGGAGGTGACGTACAAAATAAATGGTTGTGCTAGTTAAGCTAGCTATTTCGTTGATTATCTTAATGAAGCGGGGCGTAGCATTTCCTCGTAGCAGCTTTCTGCTAATCTCTTATTGGTGCTGTCCCTCGAAAGCAGTTTGTGTAGTGCACGGGGTTCATCAGAAGATATAAGTGAACGGTTACCACCATTTTCCGATATTATATTTCTCTTTCTCTCTTCCATTCAATCTGTGTTACCGTGCGGTTCTAGGCGCTACAGTCTGGAACCGCGCGACCGTTAAGGTCGCTGGTTCGAATCCTGCCTCGGGCATGGATGTGTGTGATGTCTTTTGGTTAGTTAGGGTTAAGTAGTTCTCAGTTCGAGGGGACTGATGACCTCAGCAGTTAAGTCCCATAGTGCTCAGAGCCATTTGAACCAATCTGTGTTAGAGCGTGCCGGATGTGTATGTGTGCCAAGGCACCTCATATACAAGCTGTTTACCTGCTTAGTTCAATGCTCAGAAGGATTAATTCAAGTGGGCCGGACCGAAGTGATCTGATGACTATTATATTAAAATTTCGCAACGGATAACGCGTGGGAGGGTTCCAGCAACCACGTGGTCAAGTAACTATATACCACGCTCTAACATGATCTATATTCTCTACACTGGTTCATTTTCCTTCCCGTCAGTTTGTCACGACTCCAATTTAGCACCAACATTGGTCCTTACACAGGATGGCGGTGTTATGATCACTGAATCCATGAAATTAAATTCATATGGCACATTTATTATCTACATACTCAGAAATTTTACGAACATTACAACTGCAGTTAACAAAGCCAAGTCGAATTAAATTCTATTTTTGTCTAGCACTGAAGGCGCCCATATTAGCAGGAATCCATTCAATATCCCCTCGCAGTGAAGGTGCTTAAACTATCAGGTATCTTATTTGTAATTATGCAATGGGAAAGAGGAGGGTTCTACGTTGTTGCCTCTGTAGTGCATCTGCTTGGACAGTGATTGAAATTCACAATCCATGTTGCTACTTGAACCGAAAAGCTAAATTTATTACAAAGAGTCTTGACGGGAAAACGAAGGAACAAAGCAGACAAAAGCATCTCCCGTTTACACTAAAAAAAAAGTTCTTTATAAATAAAACATCCTGTGGAAACTGGCACGCACAAATTAACAATTAACGGCACACGCAAGCATCCTCACCTTAACTAATTTTCAAGAACGAACTGGTAGCTGGCTGGCAGTGCAACTCGACATCACGGGGGTGATCGATACCAACGGCTAATTTCTTTGTACTCACCCCTCTGTTCGTTCTTGTTTACCATTCTGTGCAAAAATTCACACGAACAACCTATTATTTACCAAATTAGTTAGGACGTGATGCTTGCAAATGGGGATTATCATGAATCAAAAGAGCCATGAACAAAATTTATGAAATGGCCTAAAATTACGTCAACGCTTAGAACCTCAAGTAACTCACACAAAACATGCGCATATCCTAGCAGGTTTCACACGGAATCGTCGTCTATATTACTCATCAGCAGTTACGGCTACGTGTTAAGCTAACTAGGCGGGGTGAGGTCCCAGGTTTCTTTAAAATTGCAAAACGCTGCAGCTAAGAGTGGAACTATACGATTTTTTGTGCTATTGGCTCTCGCGTACTGAAAGCACCAACTGATTGCAGCACTATAAATGGATGACGTGAGTCCCCATGCTCACCTCTGGAAAAGAAACCCTAACTGAAAACTTTAATTGTACAGGCCAAATTTCTCAAAAAGCAATGGTCGTGACGACGTACTAATTCCATCCTAAAAAAGAGTGTACTGATAACAGTGCAACGCATAATACCTCATCCCACCGTGAAATTGGCGGCAACGGTGGAGATGGCCCTCGATTCCGTCCGCTCAGTTCAACAGCTACCCCCAGAGTGACTCCATCACAGCGGCTCTCAACGGCCGTTCTCTTATCTGGAGGGGAGGGGAACCTGTTACCAACCCCGAACCACCCCTGGCAAACAGGTGCATCATCGCTTCCTTTACTCCAAGTTTATGTTGGCAATAACCGACCTACAGAGTGCCCACATCTTAGCCCTGACACTACCAGCAGACGAACTCTTAATACAAACCCCAAAGTTAACTAACCCAAGGCAACGTAGAGGGATTAAGGAAAGGAAGTCCATTTATGTATTTATGAATTAAACAAACAGGTAGTCCATTTCTTCACTCGGGTTATAACATTTCTTAAATTAAAAATTATGGTGAAAGTGTAATAAACATCTACAGTATTCCATATAACGCAACGAAAAAAAACTAATTATGAAGAGATGGAACAAGCTGTTCCCTCTCACAGGCAATGGCCAGTCCTAAAACAGGCTAAGTGGATAGAGAAACAGTTTAATATTTTGTAGTGATTCCCCTCAAAAGTTAATAAATAGTAGAAAGCATGGCAACACAAACTATCACATAACAACAGGCTTCTAGTACATTATACTGTCGACTAACAACATTGGCGCGTGGCCGAAAAAGGCCCACATTGCTAACACTTTACAACTTAGTAGCTCTTAAGCAATTTAACAGAGTTTATTTGTCTATTTAATTAAACGATTTACCGCATGTCAGTTTTATGGTGTTATAGCCCTGACGACTTGTAAACTCCTCCTAGTGTTTGCTATGTCAGAAGTGGATTTTAATAACTGATACTTAGTAAATGATGGTCAGCTTTTCGCGCAAGAACATCCATCGTTCCTGTAAGTATAGAATGCCAACCACGATTCGCTGTCTAGGCTCGCTTGCTTTTCCCCACCCCCATGATTCACTACTGCGCTATATGGCCCAGTTGTCATCGTTTATCATCAACCGCTAACTTCTAATCACTGACATCGTATATTGCAGCGCTGCTCAAAGCAGCGAATTTCTTTAGCTATCTGCTGATTTCTAATGAACGTAGAATTTAGAACATAAAATACGTTTCCAAACAGAAGGAACCTTTTATATTCCCGTGAGTGTTTTCTTTTCAAAATTGGACGTTTTTTTTGGAAAATTGTAATTTTGATACTGACGGAGCCATGGTATTACGGTTTACAGGTGTAGCCTCCACAATTGGTCCTCACTTCTTCCAATACAGTAAACTTAGGATTTTTCCAAACTTAAAATAGAATCTCATTATGATCTGCCCTTTTTTCTCATTAAATGGTCTCGTTGGAGATTTACTAAAGACTAAGAAATTTTACAAGTTTCCATAAGTATCAAAAGCACTCAAATTTTCAGTTTCTTAGTAACCAAATACAGGAAATGTCTATATTAACGACTCCAGAAGAGGATGGGCACTAGGTTGAGGAAGCTGAAACAAATTTTGAGGGACAAGAAACTTTTTGATGCTAAAATCGTATGAGGCAGGTTGACAGGCAAAATGTTTGATGAACTACATCAGTATTATGGGATGACCACTAGAAATAACGCTGAAGATTTGTTGAAATTTAAGCAGGCAGTATGGGCTACCTTCTTATACAGACTGTCAACTGATGAGAAACCAGTAAACCACATTTGCCCTCCTGGACCTGATTCATGGTGCAATTACCGCAATAGCCAGTACTCAAACAGATCATAAAGGCGCAGTCATGGTTATCATAAAATCTGTTTACAGAGACGTAGGAAATCCTGATTTACTGAATAAGTGTCTGCATGGTCAGACTCAAAATCCCAATGAACCGTTCAGTAATATTATATGGACTTTCTTACCAAAAAATGTTTTCGTTGTAATGAAGACACTGAAGTGGTGGTCAGTGATGGTGTTATTGCTTTTAATGATGGCAACTTTGGTAGGGTGAAAGTGATACAGCATATGGGAATTAATCTTGGAGCAAACTGCATCAGAGGACTTGAACGGATGGACAAGGTTTGCATTGATAAAGCAGAGTATGCAGCACAGTTGCGCACCAAGGAGTCCAGAAAGAAGAAAACAACTAGAAAAAAGGTAAAGAGGGCGATATATAGTGTAGTGAAAGGTGCTTCTGAGTGACTAAAAATAAAAATTAAGCATATATTAAATGAGTTATAGTGCTTTGAAACCTTAGAAGCCGTTCCTGAAAATTTACATTTTCTGTTGCATTTTTGCCTAAATCTCAGAAACCACTTCGATTAGACTATTAAAATTTTCAAGGACTAATAACCTACATATTCTGAGTCTACTAAACGAAAATAAGAACATAATGCGATGTATAATTAAAATTATTTAGGATAACATACAAAAAAGTGCACAAAATTTAAACTGTGTAATTAAAAAATTGCACTTCTGAAAGCAGTGGCTGAATTGCAATTATTGTAGTTCAGTAGACTCAGAACATACAGTGTAATGTTCTGTAAAAGTTTCATGTCAATGGCTTCAGTGGTTTCTGAAGCACAGTTAAGCCAACTCACTAAATTTAACATAGTCGGTATAAGTAATGACCAGTATCGTGTCAATTTAAAATGCAAAAGATGCAGATAACCCACAGAAAATAAATAAGGAGAAATTCTCTTACGAATAATCCTTAAGAAAGGTCTGAAGAATAACAGGATGCTGAAAAGTATTTTATAGACAAGACTTTGTGAGACTCCTCACAAAGAGTGGCTCTAAGGCAGTTACCTATCCGCTTTGACGTGTTGAAAATAACCTTTGTGAATAAAATAGTCTTTGTGAACAAAGACCCAAACACCTTACAACTTAGTAGCTCTTAAGCAATTTAACAGTGTTTGTCTATTTAATTAAACGATTTACCGCATGTCAGTTTTATGGTGTTATAGCCCTGACGACTTGTAAAATCCTCCTAGTGAACAATAAAATAATATTTGTGAATACTGCTCTATAATACTACTTTTCAGTATCCCTTTAATCTTCAGACCATTGATGAGGATTTTTTGTAAAAGTACTGTACGTCATTATTTTCCACATATAAGGGTGCGTGTTCAATCGTCACGAAACCGGTCGTGATTTTTAATAAGAGAATGTTACAGCCAGTGGGAATAATTTCATTCAAAACATGTTTCACTCTTTCGTCGAATTTTCCGATCACGGGCTCTGTAGTCGTATTATCCTTCATTGCTGACAGCCATCATTACGCAGTTTCCAATAACATCTTTTTCCTTACTGATTGAGACTCTGGATTTGGCTTTCAGTTGCTGTCGTCCAATTATCAACGCTCCAAATTTCCTGTGAGTCCTGAACTTATCATTTGCTTGCAAGTACATGTAATAAAGAAACACAAAAAACACATACTAACTAGTTTTTACATTTTCCATAGTTTTTGTACATTATAAGTTGTTTTCTCTCTCTTTACCAATGGCACATAATTTTTTTTCAATTTCTCAGATAATAAATTAATGAATCACCTCCATTTACGCACTGAGTCATATTCTTGAGTTAAGCAATTTCATAATAAAGCAGAAAATATTACAAAACAAATTATCGTATTTAAAATATATTTTTAATAGCATCTCGTAACAGTACCACTATTTACAGTTCCTGTTTGCAAACACGTCGTACAGTGACGCATACCAGGTTACGTAACCTTAGTATTCTTTTGCGTGTCAACCTTGACATCTGGACGCAACATTCCGATAGGCCGTTAGCATCAGGTCTACCACCGGGCTGGAGTTTTTTTAAATTCCTTGCCTGAAATCACACACTGCTTGATTTATTTTCCACACGGACAGGCGGCTTCGTGTATGTTGACACTAATTTGACAGAACACATAATGCACAATTCCCTAACATTAGTTGTCTTTTGCCAAAAACATCTCCCCATTCTATTACACACATGCATCTAACTTTGTTTAATACTTGGTTCTTTAACCACTCTCGATTTATTCACGAAAGACGTGCACCTGCCCGTCCCTAGTGTTGATGCTAGCCATAGCCAGACGGCTTTTCCCTGGTTACTGACATTTTTAATACCAGTAACGTTACATTTTGAGCACAGTATTGTATGGTAGTGAAACCTAGACTGTGGGAAAAGTGGAACAAATGAGAATCGAAGCACTACAGGCGAATGAGGAGGTTCTGCGCAGAATCGGAGATTAAATGAATAGGTGTAAAATATTGAGAGGGAGAAGCAGGATGATAGAACGTCTATTAAGACAACAAGCAATGACTTCCACGGTATTAGAGGGAGCTGTAGAGGGCAAAAACTGTAAAACTGTAGATGAAGACAGAGATTGGAATACATCCAGCAAATAATGAAGAGGTTGGCACAGGAGAGGAATTCGTGGCGGATCGCATCAAGTAAAGTCGCTAAAAATTTTGTGTCGTCTCTTTAACTTCTCCTTAATGCTGGATAATGTCTAGTCAGTTTTCGTTAAACGTATACTGTTCAGAAACACTTTCAGATATTTCAAAAGATGATTTTTTAACCCTCCTCTTGCAGTTTTGTAAATTATTGTTAAGTACTTAATACCTTTCCATCAATTTTAATTGGGTTTGCATTGTTTGAAATCACTTTCTGGTACATTAAAATCTAATTCTTTAAACCTTCTTTCATAATTTTACTACTAGCTTTAATTCACTATACTTTAACCCTTTATCCTATGTCTGACACTCTTCTTTCAAGAAAGGTCTGAATATTCATTTCTTTTTGAGAGATAATTTCATATTTACTGGATTCGTATTGAAAACAGTTACTAATAATCACTACGCAGCATAGATTTTGAACTTCTTTGAGAGGAACCTTAATATTTGCTAACTTTATCTTGTTCTCCCTACCATTTTCCATTACGGTCGCACTGCCATTCTCAAAACTCACGTTGTCATCATGGTATACCATCAACTAACTTGCTGCTGATTCCAGTGACCTCTTCTGCTTCAATACCTCCAACTCAATCCTCACACGAAACTGATAATTCTCTTTATTCTCATTCCTTATTCATTTCCCTTTAGCCTTACTTTTCCTGCCATGATCATTACATCCTGTATTGTAATGAACACCTGATTTCCTAACAAGGTTTTCTCTGTAAAAATCGTTATGTTTTCTCTCATTTTGCGAATGTAAAACCTCATAGTTATTGTTATTGATTTGTTTACAGCTATGAAAACGTGAATCCCTTCTTTCCCCATCTATTTCTTTCCTGAGGAAACCATTGCCGTATTTTTCGTTCTAGCTTGTGGGAGTGTAGTCTACTTACTTTGACGTGATTTGTACTTGTTCTTACATGATGTCTTCTTTGATAACATTTCTATCACTACTTACATTAACTGTCCTTTGCAGTTCCGAAGTTAACCCTTCCTTTACATTTTCAGGAGAAGGTTCATTGTTACTCAAAGCTCTGAAATACGCTGAATTCCAGCTACGTTTATAATCGGCTCGGTTACAATACTGACCTCAAATTTCTTAACAGAATCTTGTTCAACATATGGTGTGGTTTGGGTCCGCTCATGTGTGAGTACGTTATTACGCAGATCGAAATTTACATCATAATTTAATGTAATTTTTAGTATTGATTGAACCTGTTTACCCGGAATTAATTTTATGTTTACATCACAGACAGTTCTACCACATCTTCAGTGTCATCACTGACAGCGCTGGCAAAGTATTGATAGTATTCCTTTTTCATTGATGTTTTTACCAGATTCTACCTGAAGGTTGTCACTTGTATTCATTCCACTTCCCTACTTACTCCTCACACCCTTATCAAGGATTTTCTGGCTCTTTGTTGGTTTCCTGAATGATTTTCCTTAGGTCTTCAAGCATTGAAACCTGTGATTCTAAGTGCCAATACGAATAGCTAATTTAATTCAGATAAGATTCGGGGATCCGTTTATTAGCTAACGTCGTAAAAGAGTAACAATGTTTGGTTTTGAAACGATTTCTCTCAAAAACTTGATAAAAACTCGACACCATGGTAACACGGCCAATCACATAAGAACAGGTTTCGAGTACATTCAGTCACGGACTGGCGAAATTGGTGTGTGACAAAAATGCTTTGCTTACACTATAAAACACCGTTTTAGCTGTTTCCCCTGTTGTTTGTGGCCCTTAATACCAACCAGGAACTACATCCGTTGTGTGGTCCACTAAGAAAGAAACTCTTATCCGGTGGTGAGACTATCGACTGCTCTATCGGGAATGGCATACTATATAAACGCGTCAACGAAGCTGGGGACTAAAATTTGTTTGCCTCTGATGCTGGTGCCTCTCTTTTTCCAGTACTTTCATAATTCTGTAGGTGGAGGACATCTGGGCCTCTATAAAACTGGAAAAGCTTAAGGCTTACGTCATCAGGCAATTTGTGAGAGAGTGTGTGAGAAGGCTATTCCTCCGAAGGGTTTGTTACAATCCGAGAGCGAGGAGAACCCTGTGGACAAATTCTTGATCGATTACGTAGGACCTGTTCCTCATACCAAGACTGGGAACTGATATATTCTGTTGGTTGTTGACGCATTTTCCAGAATTTTATGGTCAATCCCTACTCGTGGTGTCACGCTGGCCGTAATCATTGCACACCTGATTGTCTTGAGCTGGTTTGGACCCTCCAAGGTTCTTGTTAGCGATAACCCTTCGGCGTTTGTTTCCAAACATTTTAAGCAGTTTTGCTTTCGTAACACTCTTAAGAAGCTAACCATCACGCCATATTACCGCAAGGCATCGTTTTCTGAGAGAGTGAATCGCAAACTTGTCGGCTTTCATTATTTAGCATCATAAGTCTCCGAGTAAGTGGGATTCTTCCTTGCCTTGGCTCAATTTTGTATATAACAATGCGCACCACAAAGCTTGGGAGGCAGTTCCTGCCACCCTGTTGTTTGCGTATCCTATCAGTTCCCCTCTAACCAACTTGTGGAATATCAACAAATTCCTGGCTTCGTCTGTTACTCCTGAAGGTCTTAGTGGGAATTGTGAACGAGCCAGGAATAACACTCGGTTAGCCCATCGCTGCCAGGCACAGCGATATAACAGGAGCAGACTCCCCTTTCAAGGCAAGGAAGGGGATGAGGTTTTCGTGTATAACTGTGCAGGTCGGATGAGGGATGGTGCCAAGCTCTGGAAGTTAACTCTTTGTTTTATAAGCTCATGCTCTATCATCAACATTCTGGGTCCGGTTAACTTGCTTATCAGGCATCTGACCGCTGGTAAGGTCCTCAGGGTGCACCTTAATCAACTTAATCACTTTAATTAACCTTCCCCTCCTTCTTCTGTAGGCTGTCTAACATTCTGCATGGTGTCTGTTTGTTCTAAGTCGTGTCTCACTACCACTTTCGCACAACGACGCTCTGAGCATGTATTTTAGGGAAGTGACTAGTTTGAACCTGGGACCTGTTGCTGGTAAGGAGATGCCAGACCACACATGAGTTGTAGAGTTCAGAAGAGTTCAGTGAGACTAGCGATGATATAATCAAATAGTTAATGATTTCAGCGTCAGCTCCACTGCACTCCCTGTAAAAGAAACTTAATACCAACTAAATTTAGTGGAAGGAGTTCAAGTCTTTCCTATTTTTAGTTAGCTCGTAAAATAACGTCGTAAAAGCAGTTAAGTTTACCAGTGGAATTTTTATTCTACTCACAAAACATTGTTTATAAATTGTACTATTGGTAAAAGAAATACTTTAATACAGGATAATAAAACCAACTGCATTCAACAAAAATGTGAACGAATATTCCCTGAATGGGTTTCCAAGTTCTATAATGGACCGAAGGATAACCTATGCCATATCAGATCTATAATCTAGGTTTAAATTTAGTTCCATAAAAGACAAAACTATCAAAAGTGGTCTACAGTGCCCCTCAATTACCTTTAGTTAGTTGTTTAACTTGTCGTAAATTACAGTGGCTGATGTGGCTTCTCTATAATTATATAACACAAAAATCATCGCGTTTCAGATTTTAACTTCAAGTAGCAAATGTGAATACCACGTAGTTTAATTGACGATCGACACTAGTATTACGTAAAAACGGGATGTAACAGATGAGACTTCTGCAGTTCTGAGTGAACCCTTATGCGCTGTTATGCGGCATCGCGTGCGTTCATTACCTTCTCGGTGGTTAGGCAGCGTCAGGGGCGGCGGGCAGCGCAGCACCACACACCTCGCCGTCTCGGTAGCAACTTTCTCGAACTTATCCTTACTACTGTTTACCGAAGTTAGTTTCAGAAAAAGGTATCTAGCTGTGTTTTCAACTGACCAATCAGCGTCTCAATGTTAACCTTAAGCTCCGGCTACAAAAATTCTGTCTATCCAATGAGAAACGTTATACTTTTCGTGGTGGGGCAATGTTTTTAATGTTTGCTATGTAACAGAGATGCGTATAGTCTCGCACAAAAACTTTCAGCTGGTATGGCCCTTTTAGTGTTAGCGTAAGATCTATACTGTTCTTCTGGAGGGCTCTATCTTTCAACATGGCCTGGGTGATGGGCCTCCCGGCGGTCGGCTGGCAATGTGGGTGTACCATTGTCCCGCTCTTATCGTAGGGCCTTCTAGCCTACACGGCTCTGCTCTCGGCTTCTCGTTCCTCCCCTTGGAACTGCGTCTGTTTCACGGTGGGAAGGTATGACATGCATTTAGGCGTTCTTGTGTTAGTCTGTGGTATTCCATTTGCTCACTCATTGATCGTATTACTTTGGTTAATTTAATGTGTGGATTTATTCGGAGCTATGTTACATATTGCCAGATTTGCTATCATGTCGGGGTTTCCATGGAAGGTGTTGGATTTGCGTGACACCTTACAGCTGGACCGGTGCCAATTGGTTGAAGGGGGAAGTTAGCCATGGCAGGGTTTCTGGCGTCGTCTTTCTAATTCCTGACACCACTAGCTCGATCTGTCACGTGATGTCTCTCTGGTTTGAGGCAACTAACATATTTTTTCGAGGTTGTTAATGAGGCACAGGGCCTGTGGTGGCGTGGCGAGTTGGGGAGTAGTAATGGAGCGAGGAGTCTGGTGTGAGAGATCTGTCTGGCGAATAAGGCGAGCTCTCGCACGAGCGTCTTCTGCACAGAGTCCGCGAGTGGTTGCTGGGCTTATTTCCAGGCCGCTTTAAAACCACTGCTGACTTTAAGTGCCGTTTTCGTGCGCAGCGTGGCCTGCCAGCCCTTTGACGTGGCACACCGATGAGAGAGTTGAAGGCAGTTTCGCTGTGCTAAATTCTGAGTCCCTCTTCAGCCGGCAAGCTTTAGCTTCGATTCGTGAACTTCTCAGCTGTTATTTTCTTACAGATACATGTAGGTCTATTGCGATTATTACGATTTCTCAGCTGATCTATTACACCGGCAGTTAGCTCCTTGAACTGTGGCTGCAGTTTTCTTTCACTGAGTCGATACTGGTTTTGGTTGTTTGTTAAGAGGATATCCTTAAACTTTGTGAGCCGATAGCGTTTCCTGAGCAGGTGCGATAACGTGTTTCTTCTATACTGAAGCCGGAATCCCCCGCCACGCCGCCCGTCGCCGCGCAGTACCTAGATGGTTGGGTTTTAGTCGACTTCGCTGCCAAATGTCTTCGAGCACCAGATAAGTACTATTTCTTGTAATACGGCCAGGTGCCGGGTTCGAGATACGTTTGGGTATTGCACTCCGTTAATTATGTTGGTATAGGAGGTAACTGCGTCTCAAAATTTGAAATTTATGAGGCTATGTAAGTGGCTTTGGCAACCTAGTTTACTTTCGGGCATTTCGCCGTAGTTGTACAGGCAGTATTTTGGAGAGACGCGCCTATACTAGCTATGGTTGTTTTCGCGTAATTAACCTCACTATCGTTTGGTTTTTTGTCGGTCTTTAAACAACGAAAAGGGCCTTGGATGGACAGTCCTCTCGTTGTAAGCTATCTTGCGCCTAGTGTTTTGCAGTTTTGTGCTCCATGCGTAATAGCTTTTGGTGCACCTCGTGTGAGGAGGCAGTTAAACTCTTGGTGATTTAACTAAAGCAATTATTTATGAAGAACTACCTTCTTTCTATTTGGTAGTCTCACTTAAGTAAAGCTGTTATTAAAGAACTCCTGACTGTTGGTATTTGGTAACTCTTCTCAATTGCAGCTATTATTATTGAAGGCTTGCCTGTTATTACTTGGTAATTTTACTGAACCGAAGCTGTTATTACTGATGGCCAGCCTGTTTTCTATTTGCTAATTCTACTTAACTGAAGCTGCAATTAAAGAAGGACTCCCTGTTTTCTATTTTACTTAACTGAATCTGTTATTAGAAAGGTTCTGCCTGTTTTATGCTTGGTAATTTTACGTCACTGATGCTGTTACTATTGAAGGCCTGCCTGTTTTTAATTTGGTAATTTTGCTTAACTGAAATTGTTATCATTGAACTCCTGCCTGTTCCTGTTTGGTGATTCTACTTAACTGGCGCTGTTATTACTAAAGTCCTGCCTGTTTCCTTTTAATCAGAATAAGATCTATTTCATAATTTGGTTTAGCTGTAACTGTTATTAATCAATACCTACCTCATTTTATTGCTCCATTAATGAGATCTGTCTCAGAGTTATTTATGCTAATAAGGTAGTAACAGGAAATGACACATGACGGTGCAAGGGCCCTAATCTTTCACCTTACATCCGTGTGTCCATAAATGTAGGTTACAAGAAGTAAAGAGGTGATTAAAAATAGAAAAAATATCAGAAATAGTTGCTAAAAGAAGATTAATCTATTTTGGTCACCTCTGCCAAATGAATAAGAACAGGCTCGTGAAACAAGTAATCCTCTATTTCTGGTAGAAGAAATTGACAGTAGCGTGGAGTACAGAAATGCGGAAAGATGAAACAACATCAAAGAATCAAAAATAAAATATTAAATTCAGAAAGCTTTCAATGCTAAATAATCGGAGACAATGTGGACAGAAGAAAGGAAAAGACAATATGGGGAGAAGATGAATGAGTACTGGAGAAATAGAACACGACAAGGAATGAAGAGGAATTGAAGTCGTTATATGATCCTAGTTGGTCAGTACGAAAAGAAAGGACAAAAACTTATTCGAAGCAGGTACAATACTGTTAAACAATAATCTTAGTTAGTTCCAGTGACAGAAAAGTGGGGCACCAACCAGGAACATCAACCAGAGAAAGTTTACAAGTAGGCACCTCGAAATAAAAATGTATGTTAAAAATGAGCAACTACAACAAGAGATAGACTCTACTAGCACCAATCTCTACCATCTACTCTAGTACTGTGGACAAGACAGCTACACATAACTACACACAATACTGACAAAGGAAAACATCACATCTACATCTACGTGATTACTCTGCTACTCACAATAAAGTTCCTTGCCGAATGTTCAATGAACCACCTTCAAGCTGTCTCTCTACCGTTCCGCGCTTGAACGGTACACGGCAAAAACGAGCACTTACATTTTTCTGTGCGAGCCCTGATTTACCTGATTTTATCGTGATGATCATTTCTGCCTATGTATGTGGGTGCCAACAGAATGTTTTCACAATCGGAGAAGAAAACTGGTGATTGAAATTTCATGAGAAGATCCCGTCGCAACGAAATAGCCTTTGTTTTAATGATTGCCACTCCAATTCATGTATCATGTCTCTCAAACTATCTTCCCTATTTCGCGATAATACAAAACGAGCAGCCCTTCTTTGTACCTTTTCGATGTCATCCGTCAGCCCCTCTTGATGCGGATCCCACACCGCACAGCAATACTCCGGAATAGGGCGGACAAGCGTGGTGTAAGCAGTCTCTTTAGTAGACCTTTGCACCTTCTAAGTTTCCTGCCAATGAATCGCAGTCTTTGGTTTGCTCTACCCACAATATTATCTATGTGATCGTTCCAATTTAGATTATTTATAATTGTAATCTCTAAGTATGTGATTGAATTTACAGCCTTCAGATTTGCGTGACTTATCGCGTAATCGAAATTTAGCTGATTTCTTTTAGTACTCATGTGAATAACTTCAAACTTATCCTTATTCAGGGTCAATTGCCACTTTTCGCACCATACAGATACCTTATCTAAATCATTTTGCTAGTTGTTTTGATCATCTGATGACTTTACAAGACTGTAAATGACAGAATCACCTGCAAACAATCTAAGACGGCTACTCAGATTGTCTCCTGAGCTGTGACCTTTCTGACGGGAAATCACGAATCCAGTCGCACAACGGAGGCGATACTCCGTAGGCACGCAGTTTGGTTAGAAGACGTTTGTGAGGAACGGTGTCAAAAGCCTTCTGGAAATCTATAAATCAATTTGACATCCCCTGCCGATAGCACTTATTAATTCATGAGAATGAAGAGCTAGTTGTGTTTCACAAGAACAATATTTTCTGAAACCGTGCTATGTGTCAATAAAACGTTGTTTTCGACGTACTTCATAATGTTCGAATACAGTATATGTTCTAAAACCCTACTGAAAATCGACGTTAGTGAAATAGACCTGCAATTCAGTGGATTACTCCTACTTCCCTTTTTGGGTATTGGTGTGACTTGAGCAAATTTCCAGTCTTTAGGTACGGATCCTTCTGTGAGCGAGTGGTTGTAAATAATTGCTAAATTAGGCGACGCAGGAAAACTTATGGCTCCAAACAATGATTGAATCACGCAATTGAGTGAATTTGAATTCGCAATGCTATGCGGCACAACCTGTACCATTTAGTACATCGTAACAAGAACCAGCTGACTTCATTACGTTTCGTATCTGTCGCCCACAAACTTTACTTTGACAGAAACTGTCAGCCTCCCACCAGTGGACGTGAGTCATAAAAGCACGACAGTTGCTGCTCTGCGCACATCTGCAATAACTAGTCTCTCCACAGTTCCTCGTTACGTATGTGGGTTTTTCATCTTCTCCAAGTAGGCGATGTCCTCGCACAGGTCGCCCGTGTCCCTGTTCACCGTTATGACCCTGCAAACATGCCGGCTCCACAGCACGCCACATTCCAGTGCCTTCCTCTTTCCCTCTCACTTCTTGACCGTCAACCACTTGCTGCTCGTTCCCCCAGACGACGGCATGAGAGGCGCTAGTGAGGATGCCCATGCACAGCAAGCACACTCTAGCGGATCGCACCACCGCAAGCTACGAAAAATCTCGGTACCGGCGGCGGGAAGTGCGAATTGGGCTCTTCGCACGCCACAGAACCGATATTCAGGGAAAACCGCAGTTGCCATTGTGACCACCGACCATACTTTAAATAACAGCGAAACGTTTCAGTTGCAAATAACACTTCACTGCAGTCACATAGACTGAGTGTCTTTTTCAAGTTGCCACCGTGTCGGTTCCCTATGATAATGATTGCTTATCAACAGTTCAGTAAAAGGTAGACATCTACAGGGTGGGCAAATACAAGTGGCCCGGACATTTTCAAACCATTTGTGTCAGCATTAACGGAGGAGGAAAAGACCAACATTTACTTCCACGAGGATGGAACAACTGCCCATACAGCCGGCCGAATCTTGGAGCACATTCACACAGCCTTCGAGCCTGACACAGTTGTTAGCAGAGGTCAGTTTGGGTATAGTCCTACTGGCCACTCACCTCACCTGATCTGTTAGTGTACGATTACTTTTTGTGGGCAGCCCTCAAATCTAAGTGTGTCGCAACGACCGTCATAGTCTTCATGAACTGCAGCAGAACATTTGAGATGAGACTGCAGCAATTCCAGCAGTCCAGCTTCGAGTCTCCTACAGCAACCTACTGATCATGGCCCAAAAGTCCCAAGAAATGAATGTTAGTCACTTTAAAGTCTGCTATGTCCAGGTTAGTACGATATTTCCTTTCCTCTATTTTGTTTTTGTACCCTGGAACTCTGTTCTCCGGAAGATTTTTGATTGTCTCATCCCATATTTACCACAACTGACATAAAATTACATTGTAACAGCTTTCTTAATTTTATCAGCTGTCAAATGTTTCTTAAAAAGGTAAAGTTGAAGAATTACAAGCTACAATAAGTATCCACTTTTTCGATAAATAATGTCCTACAGCCCATAAATTTGCTGTAGTTCACTATGGTACTGAATCTGGTGATTACCTCGCATAGTGAGACTGAGGTTCCAGTTAGCACATTCGTTTTAATTATAAAGTTTCTCAGGGTATGTGTTTCACTAATGGTGTGGAAAGTGCTTCCTGGTTGATATATCTACAGATACAAGAGTGGAAATGATGATAACATCCACTCGGTTTTGAAGCCGCGACAGTTCGAATAAGATTCTTAAGCTCCTTAAGGCTATCTCCGCCATCGTCGTCAGGAGTAAAAACCATTGTCAGCGCTGGCACCCTTTTCCGCCTATATAGCCACGATTACAGTGTCCGGCACCAATCACGGAAGGCCGAAACGACGCGTGCGCGTAAGGTCAGTTGGGCAGCTCGTAGCAAGTCCGGCCCTCCAAGGCATAGGGTAGCGCGAGGGGCCATCGCCACATTTGAATCTGCAGTTTGCACCTCCTTACAAGCGTCAAGCGTCAAGCGTCAAGCATCCGTCTTTGCCATCCTTCGATATCTCAAGAACACTTCCATGCGCCACTGAGTGTTTACCCCCTGATCTCTGTTAAAAATGTTAAAGTTTAGTCTAATTTCAGCCGTCTGCTTTATAAGGGAAACCCAATATGTTGACGCATGACCTAAGACTGTCTTCCTAAACTATATTTAGTGACCGATTGCCAATCTTCCTTTGATTATATGTCGCTTTTACTCGGTAAAACGGTCCGCAGCTGTGCGAATTGTTTGAACAATATACACTGACGGAAAAAAAATTACAACACAAATAATAAGATGTTCGACATAAATGAAAATTGGTAGTGATGTTTCTTCACCTGAAACATAAATTTCGTGCCAGTCACCTAATAGTAGCGCTAGTAGCGCCACTATGAGGAGGAAAATCAGGTTTGCTTTAAAAGCTACAACGGTCGTGACCATTGAGATTGGGCTTGATGAGCTGATGTTGGTCAAGGACGTCTTTAAGGTAACAAAAGCGCCGTTATCAATACCTCACTGAGTTTCAAAGGGTTTGTGCAAAAGGACTACGAGAAGCTGGATGTTTCTTCTGCGATATTGCAGGAACACTTTGCAGAAATGCAGTCACTGTGCGTGACACGATGATCTACGGTCCCAAAATGACCAGTCTCAGATCGGCCACCTGATCCTACCGATAGGGAAGTCCATCGTGCTCGGCGTATGGCTGCAGCGCATCGTACTGCATCTGCAGCGGCAATCTGAGCAGCAGTTGGCATCATAGTGACGCAACGAACTGTTAAAAATCGTTTCCTTCAAGAACAGCTCAGAGCCAGATGCCATTTACTATTCCAGTGGTGTCAGGATAAAGCTTATTGGAGTGCAGAGTGGAGACCTGTTGGTTTTCTGATGAAATCTGGTAGTTCCTTGGTGCCAGCGACGGCCACGTGTTGGTTAGAAGAGGACCAGTATAAGGCCTGCAGCCAACCTATGTACGTGCTAGACATTCTGGACCGACACTTGGAGTTATGGTCTGGGCCGTGATTTCGTACGATTATCCTACACACCCTGACTGTAAATTTGTACGTCAGTCTGGTAATTTGTGCTGCCATTCTTGAAGAGCATTCCAATGACATTTTTCCAATAGGATAACGCTCGCCCTCTGCAGACATATGGCCTAGTCGGTCGCCAGATCTGTCAGCATCACCGTACGACAACGCCAGCGTCACCTACAAACAACTTTAACTGTCCCCATACTGACCGACCGAGTGCAGCACGCAATGAATTACATCTCACAAACTGACGTCTGGCACCTGTACAACATACAAATGCACGTTTGCTTGCTTGTATTCAACATTCCGGGGGTTAAACCGGTTATTAATATGTCACCATTTCACTTTTGCAAAGGCTTATCTCGCGCTTACATTAACCTGTGATCCTGCATTGATAGTCAATTAAAAAGGTTACCGTAGCGAAACTTTACGGTAGCACAGGAAAGGTTCAGTTAACGAAAGAACTAGGCCACAATTCTCAAACATGATTGACTTTATTACAATATAAATCTCTCAGCAAGTTTCATTCCTTGGTACTTATTAAAAAAAAAAAAAAATCTGAGCATAAAATTTTAAGACAAAGTTTCTCATAAAAACATTACTCTAATTAATTATAGGAATCTCAAACAAATTTAGACTGACAAGTAAATGACTTTAGAGTTAACTTCTGTAATAGTTCAATTAGAGGCGTATACTTAAAGCAGGGTTACACAGCTTTCCTTTCATTACACATGAACTGCCGCTCTTGGTACGAGTCCTTTTACTCTCCAAAGTTTCTAAAACACACAAACAGATGGTTTTAATTCAACAAGCCTCGAAAACATGTTCATAAGTGCTTCAGGGAATACAGGCCAGATAATAATGACAATTTCAACTATGGCGTGGAAAACTCCAAGCAACCAATTGGTCCAGTAAATAAAAAAAAAAAAAAGTTATCCACACTTGATAAACTTGATAAACCATAAAAATGCGGGCATTCCACTACTAAGGAAACCTTACAGGACTGGCAGTTGGCAATACCCATAGCACAGATTGAAGTAGCTGACGAGAATTTCGAATGAAGCAACAAGAGGCAGCAATATATTAAATCACGTTGTTACCAAAGTTCATGGGCTGCAATTTTGGTCACCCAATAATACAACCTATCCATGATTCCAATGCTGTCGTGAGCAGAAACAAGGCTGTCCATTCAGTCCCGTCAACCAATGAACGTCGGAATCGCCAACAGTCTCAGTTCTACGCGTCGCCAGCTTATACTGCCGCCCAGCGTGCTTCCAACCACAGTGCACGAGCGACTCACGCCGTGAACAGGGGTTCACTCTCTCTTCACCTGCCTCGTCTCAGGCGCGCGCTACATAGGCAAACTTTACGCCAGACGGGATCGATAACCGCTAGGTCGATGTGCACACATCGGTTACCTAGACAAATGCATTCCCGTAATTAATTATTTTTTGGTGTTGCTATCTTTTCCGTCAGTGCCGATGCTGAGGCTTTCACAATGGACATCCTACACATTTCTTTCACAGGGCGCAGCGTATCTCCTAGCTTGGGGGCTTGCCTCAACACTGGTTGCAGTCCTTGTCAGTACAGCATACGTCATACCTTGTTGCTGCTCATTGCCGCGGGCCGGCCGGTGTGGCCGTGCGGTTCTAGGCGCTTCAGTCTGGAACCGCGTGACCGCTACTGTCGCAGGTTCGAATCCTGCCTCGGGCATGGGTGTGTGTGATGTCCTTAGGTTAGTTAGGTTTAAGTAGTTCTAAGTTCTAGGGGACTGATGACCACAGATGTTAAGTCCCATAGTGCTCTGAGCCATTTGAATCATTTCGTTGCCTCGCAGTATTGTAGGAAAACGACCATCTTCGCCTCTTCTGCTGATTCACAAGATGTCCTTCTTTAGTGCCACGTGAAGGCGTTTGTAGTGTCTCTTTTGCTAAAACTCATTCTCTCTGAACATGTGTCTCAAATGATGTAATTCAGACTGTATGTGGTTGGCGCCAGGAAAAATCTTTGCTCTGTGTAGTAATGCGCTGAAGAACACTTTCATTGTGTACGGGATGGTGACAGCCATCGGCGTTCACTGTATCATGAACACTTCACAGCTGACGCTGCTCTCGCTGAACGTGGGAGAGCTGTCTCATACTGCCCGTAGTCAATGCGGCAGGCGCTATGACCGCTTAGATCGTTAGTGACAAGCTGCTGAGTAAAAGAGGCTGGACCTTCTCGTGGCTAATAAATATAGCCGTGGACCTGTCGTACACAACAAGTTTTACGAAGTGCGTGGTTTTTATACAGATGCATAGTTTCATGTCGATGTATACTGATAAAATATCTCGGCCTTGCAACCGTACCAAGTGATTTAAAACACACAAGCTTTCGAGCGAGAATTTATGTTACTTTCGTACATCGTCTGGAAAAGACCGTGTTTGCTAAAATTATGTATATCTACATCTACATCTACATCAACGTGGTTACTCTGCAATTCACACTTAAGTACCTGGCAGAGGGTTCATCGAACCATTTACATACTATTGTTCTATCATTACTCTCTCGATTGGCGCTAGGGAAAAAGGAACACCTAAATCTTTCCGTTAGTGCTCTGATTTCTCTTATTTTATTAAGGTCATCATTTCTCCCTACGTAGGTAGGTGTCAAAAAAATATTTTTCCATTCGGAAGAGAAAGTTGGTGATTGAAATTTCGTAAATAGATCTCGCCGCAAAGAAAACCGCCTTTGTTTCAGTGACTGCCACCCCAACTCGCGCATCATACCAGTGACACTCTGACCCCTATTGCGTGATAACACGAAACGAGCTGCCCTTCTTTGCACTTATTTGATGTACTCCGTCAATCCTGCCTGGTTAGGATCCCACACCGCCCAGCAATATTCTAGCAGATGACGGACAAGTGTAATTTAGGCTGTCTTTTTAGTGGGTTTGTCGCATCTTCTACGTGTTCTGCCAACAAAGCGCAGTCTTTGTTTAGCCTTCGCCACAATATTATCTATGTGGTATTTCCGATTTAAGTTGCTCGTAATTGTAATTCCTAGTTATTTAGACGAATTGATAGCCCTTAGATTTTTGCGATTTATCGTATACCCAAAATTTATTGGATTTGTTTTAGTACCCATGTGGATGACCTCCCACTTTTCTTTGTTTAGTGCCAATTGCCACTTTTCGCACAATACAGAAATTCTCTCTAGATCATTTTGTAATTGGATTCGATCGTCTGATTGTTATACTAGGCGGTAAATTACAGCGTCACCTGCAAACAATTTAAGGGGGGCTGCTCAGATTAACACCCAGACCATTTATGTAAATCAGAAACAGCAGAGGGCCTATGTCACTACCCTGACGAACGCCAGATATTACATCTGTTCTACTCGATGACTTACCGTCAATCACTACGAACTGTGACCTCTCTCAGAGGAAATCACGAATCCAGTCACATGACTGAGACAATACTCCATATGCGCGCAATTTGACTAATAGTCGCTTGTGAACAACGGTATCAAAATCCTTCTGGAAATCTAGGTGCCGTAGTACACCTTAATACTTGTACCACACAGCTGTGGAAGTCTATCAATGTTGTGGCGTGTTATTAAGCCGTTGTGTGTGGGGTTAGTGGCGATACGGAGTTCGGCGTAAAGCAAATTCCTCGTTGCAGCAGATCTAGTTGTTCGTTGAAACAGTACCGGACGGCGGCAATTGGTGGCTTACTACAAATGGAATATGATGCCGCCTTAGTGGTTGTCACGTTGGGAGACGGATTGTGCGCTGATGGAATGTTATTCTGTGTGCTCGAACAGAACTAAGCTTTGCTTCGGTGTGTTGGGGTGAGCACCTGCAAGTCTGTAGAACTTAATTGCCAGTCCTTCAATTGCTTAGTGTCATTTGCTCTGGTCCTAACAGCAGCCACCTTTATTCCCCTTAGATTAATTTTTGTCTCAATGTGCTTGTGCTTCTGAGAAAAGATGCTTTATTTCCACATGCGTATAAAGTTCCTTTTAAAGCTTTGGTCACCTTAAGTGAGCCGAGTTTACTGAAAATACCATCTCCTTTAACAACCTTAAATTTGCAATAATTGGACCACTAGCCTATCACAGCAACCATTCACTAATTGTTTGTTACAGGACGGTTATTGCTAGAGCGTCTGTTACCTTTTCAAGTACAGTAGCGGCTGAGAAATTTTGAGGCGCCTTTAACTGACGACGTGAAAATTTTATTTAAAGTTGGGTTATAAAGTATTCGTATTTATGGAATTGCTTTATTAAATGTAGTTACCGTCATCGTGTTACAACTGCGACCTCGAAGCTTGTTGGGTGTTTCAGAAATTATTGCTTTTGTTGTTAACATGTATGTTCGTTTCTTTTTTTAGAAGTTTCCTGTACCAACCTACAATCAGAGTGTTCATGATACGGCAGGCGGGCGCTGTTGGCAGAATGTGGGACCTGGGGGCGTGTTGTGCCGGTTAATAACAGCCTCTGTAATTAACTACGTTTTTGGGTCACTGCTATTTATATGACGTAAAGTATTGTCATAAAGTACTGTGAATTGAAAAGTGTTGCCTCTGGGTTGTTCCTATGCCCTCCCGAGTCGCATGGAAAATAAAATGAGTATTATAATAAGTGAGGTAATAAAACAAATTGAAAAGTATTCTTATAAGCAGTTGCTGTTTATGAGGGCCCATCTGAGAGATTATGGTAAAAGTATTCTGCTACATTTCATGAGATGTAAGGAAAAAATAAAAATATAGTAAGAAATGTGTCCACTATTGACAACTGGCAGTCGTTACAAATTCGATACATATATATTATGTGTTTCAGTTTATTTGAATGAAGAAATAAACGTTCTCCCTTCAAATTGCTTTCGTTTTCTATTACACGGGTTGGCTTTTATGACATAAATTGTGTAAAAATACGTTAAAATATTGACCCAATATTTGCTAACGTTCACTGGAGGGCGCATGGTCTTCGACTGCTGGTTTATTGACACTGCAGTCAGTCATGTCTCGTACTATCCAAACACGATATTATTGCGCTCGGCCACGTGTTGCCCTTATCGGATGCACGCGGCGGCCTTACAGTAAATAAAAACCAGATCCATTTTTTCGGTTTTTGTATAAACTGTGGAAATTCGAATAGCATCGCGAGCAAGTTGTCCGGACACTAGAACAGCAGAGCACATTCTGATAGGCTTAAAGCGCATAAGGTAACACATGAGCCGATCGTAGCGCCCTCTCTACCAGATGCAATAATGCAGTGGTACAAAATGGCTCTGAGCACTATGGGACTCAACTGCTGAGGTCATTAGTCCCCTAGAACTTAGAACTAGTTAAACCTAACTAACCTAAGGACATCACAAACATCCATGCCCGAGGCAGGATTCGAACCTGCGACCGTAGCGGTCTTGCGGTTCCAGACTGCAGCGCCTTTAACCGCACGGCCACTTCGGCAGTGGTACATTATAAGGCATCAGCAGCAGGAAGAGCCCACCGAAGAAACGGGTATGGATCGCTTCTTGGGCAGCTTTATATAGCTGGAGGTCATCGTATGCTGGGTGTCCCCTTTACATCGACCAGCCCAAATAATTCTTCGTTCAGATGAAAAATTTAAAACAAAAATACATTCGAAAGGGGAACTTCGGTTCGAAGTACTGGATTCTTTAAACGTCTTGGTTCCTAGGGTTCGATCACTGTCACACATGCCACAAATGTGAACTGATTTGGAAGTGCAGTAAATGTGCTGATACGGTCATGGTCTTTTGTTATTCGTTAGATCCTGAGCTGTAGACGTATTGACGTCAACGTAGACGCTGTTGTTGCCGCAGAAAACAGTGCTGCGCTTTCCGCCCTGGTGAGATTCTACCCATGTACTGACGACGTATCACCCGCCTATTACGTTGTTATTTGAACTCAATGAAGTTCTATTACAACTCCGTTACATCATGCTAAGTTTCCTAAGGCCATTCCTCTCGTGTTGTGTCACATTCTTCACATTACCAAGACTTTCCTTACGCCCGTGCTTCATCAACGCCCAAAGTTAATAAAATTTATGTTTTTCTGACTCTGCTAAAACTGTGTATATGGAACGGTGCATGGCAGCTATACTGAATAACACACAGAATGTTCTGTAAACGTAAATGAAAAAAAAATTTATTGTATTTTCAGAAAAAGAGAGCCGTGCTGACGTGGGTAACACAGATTCAGAATAACAATAATACCAAATACACAAATAGTAGCAGGTGAGTTGTCGATAGACTTCCGCGTACTGTGTGGGACATGCGAGGAGAAACGGAACAATGTCACTGTGTATATTTTACGCTGTTTTCATTATTCTTGACGCAAAAGGCTATCGAGCGCCTTTTATTTCTTTGCCGCTCGTGGCGCTCTAGAGGCAGATCTGCACCTACACTGACACTCTTCGCAGGTAACGCGCTTTGACAGCACCATCGACAGCGAATGACTTTCCAAATGCAACGTGCTGTGTCACTGAGGAAACAGGACATAACGGGTCAACGCCCTTTCGGGAGCTGGATTGTCACGCATGCTAAACTCTCGTCTGATAACTTCTACACTTCTTTTAATTTCTTGCGACACAGTAGAAAAAAGACTGCTGCAATCGTTTTAGACCAGCTAATGGTCGCCATGAGACCTATATCACATACTGCTTATGCTGAAGTGACTGTGTCAAAGTCACAGCTTAAGGTATGGGCTTTTACTCTCATGATGATCACCGGCTTATCGTTACAGCAAACTGAAATGCTTTTTGATGACGACAATAAAAGAAGATAATTAAACACTATCTCCATTGTCAGAGGGTTAGTTTTTAATGTTTTAATGTCCAACGCAGTAATGAGGACTGATGTCATTAATTGTCAGTATCGAATAGTGATATTTTCGAGACGTGCAACTTCAGTACTCACCGTCACACTTTCCTAAGTTACGACGTCTCGCGTTTAGCTGTCAATGGTTACTATTATCGTTAATGCAGTTCAAGTGATGTGATGAAGCTATCTGCTTCATTCCCGTGGTCTGAGCAGGGTGCCGTTTGATAGGGCACTGGACTCGTATCCGGGAGGACAGTAATTCAGAGCCAATGTGGGTATACTGTATTACATTTTCCTTTATTTCCCTAAATGACCTGAGGCGAAACTACGGATGATTCCTTCGGAAGAAAACTGCCGTTTATCTTTCCCCTTTCTTCCCTAATCGGGGCCTGTATTACCTCCCTTTGATGTCTTTGTCAACGAGATTTGAAATCCCAGTCTTCCTTCCTGACTGACAGTCAGCTTCCGAAGTCCGAAATTATACAAACCTGACTACCTTTTTTGTGATTTACAGGTCGAGGCATTGGCAAACAAAGCGTTGCACATCTCAGCGACGAAAAATGTAAACTCCTCAGCTTAGATGTACTGTGGGCACGATCTGTGGAATATCACAGCAACCAAAAACTGGAGATATGCAAGGAACAAAATAGCTAAACGAAAGTCGAGGCAATAGCTCTATTAAGCTTTTTCAAAATGTGGACCCAGGAAGTATAGATTCCCCGATCGAAATAATCAAAGTCAATGACCAGCTAAAACATGCCAGAGAATTCTACCTCCAAACCAGTTACATATACGTCACTGTCTGACAGGGGACCGCCTAAAACCAAGAGATTGTGAACATGGAAAAGGACAATCACAACAATATAGACTACAGCCTAGCAGCCACAAACTGGTAGACTGTGTGGACAGAGGTAACCCTTTAATACATATATCTGACGTTACATCATCTTGTGACAGGGTTAACATTACAACTATAACAAACAAAAAGTCCGCAGAATCGGACTAAGTGCAAAATGCCTCTCATGTGGATTAGTTGACTCCCTTCTTCACCGCTTTACCTACTGTGATTATTTGCGCAGCTGGAGATGGAATAGCAACAGAATTGCACTGCCGTCAAGAAACTTCGAAAACAGCTTGACGACAAAGAGCCTGCTTCAGCCTGACTCCCACCATAAAAATAGCTCTGTAATGTGGTTCCCTGGGAAGTTACGTAAATTACATAATTAACGTAGCTTACTCAACTTTACAAACCTCAGTACCTACTTGGAAACGGTCTACTGAAAAGACAATAGGGTCGGTAAAATAATTAATAACATTTGCAAAACATGGAATAGAACAATCCACGAGAGGACTAAAGCAAGACAGGAAAGCGAACGCTATGCTTGAAAAGAAGAAGCCAATTTTAACGCTCAAGGCATTCTTTTTATTTTTTATAGCAGTTATTACTCTTCTTGAGAAAATTTTAAGTAATGAAGAATTTAAAAAAGAAAATACATGTTACATACTAATTTCATAAGATAAATGTATGTATAATTTAGTTAGAATAATCTGAGTTACATCTAACGTTGGAAAGAAAGTTGTATTCCAATGATGAAAGTCACAAATCAAGAATTACACTACATAATTTAGAAAATACAGTTTTCAGAACAAAGCTTCTGTTTGGTTCATTTATTATTACAGCGACTGAAGCTAGACGATGAAGGCAAAACTGGTTACGGGCTTCAAGGGCAGGCAGGAGAAAATAAAAACGAAAAACAATGTAGAAACGCGTGCCAGATCACAGAGGGCTCGCGGCATCGTAACTCGATTGGACCACATAAATTTTCGTTCTGCCCTCAACATAGCCTTCTCCTCCTAACAACGTGAGGAGTCAGCAGGAACGACACGTGTTTCGGAATCTACGCTCAGTTTTATGATCTCTCTACGTGGTTGGATAACAGAGGTAGATTAAGGACACGCAAATCGACGAAGTAGACACCAGTTGAAGGATTTTCACTAAGCCATTCAAACATACCAATTTATATTTACCTACTTGCACTTTACATACAAAGATATTGTTTGTAAGTTAAAAAAAAAATTCACTGTCAAGTGATTCTTTGCGATTAACTTACTGCACTTGGTGAGAACACTTTTGAAGAGACCTAGACACTAGTTTTGGTGTTTGCTCAGCTTCATTATGACAGCAGAAAACGTGGTAAATGAGATTGGTTTTCCAATAGAACGAGACAAATCATGGGTATACACTATGTGATCAAAGGTATCCGGACACCCCCAAAAACAGAGCGAGGTGGCACAGTGGTTAGCGCACTGGACTCGCATTTGGGACGACGGTGGTTCCATCCCACGTCTGGCCATCCTTATTTAGGTTTTCCGTGATTTCCCTAAAATCGCTCCAGGCAAATGCCGGGATAATTCCTTTGAAAGCACCGACTTACTTATCCGACGAGACCGACGACCTCGCTGTCTGGTCTCCTACCCCAAACAACCGAACCCAACTCTACCCAGCACACCCGAAAATATACGTTTTTAATATTAGGAGCAATTTCCTGGCACATACCGCCAGATACTCCATGTCAGCGACCGCAGTAGTAATTAGACCTCTTGAGAGAGCAGAATTGGGCGCTCCGCGGAACTCACGGCTTCGAACGTGGTCAGGTGACTGGGTGTCACATGTGTTACACGTTTGTAGGCGAGATTTCCACACTCCTAAACTTCCCTCGGTCCACTGTTTCCGATGCGATAATGAAGTGGAAACGTGAAGGGACACTTACAGCACAAAAGCGTGCAGGCCGACCTCGTCTGTTGACTGACAGAGACTGCTGACAGTTGAAGAGGGTCGTAATGTGTAATAGGCAGACATCTATCCAGACCATCACATAGGAATTTCAAACTGCATTAGGATGCACTGCTAGTAATATGGCAGTTAGTCGGGAGGTGAGAAAACTTGGATTTCATGGTCGAGCGGCTACTCATAAGCCACACACACAACACCCATAAATGCCAAACGACGCCTCGCTTGGTGTAAGGAGCGTAAACAATGGACGATTGAACGATGGATAAACGTTGTGTGGAGTGACTTATCACGGTACACAATGTGGTGATCCGAAGGCAGGGTGTGGGTATGGCAAATGCCTGGTGAACGTCATCTGCCAACGTGTGTAGTGCCTCCAGTAAAATTCGGAGGGGGTGGTTTTATGGTGTGGTCGTGTTATTCGTGGAGGGACACCATCACAGCACAGTGCTACACTGATGTTTTAAGCACCTTGTTGCTTCCCACTATTGAAGAGCAACTCGGGTTGGCGACTGCATCTTTCAACACGATGGAACACCTGTCCATAATGCACGGCTTTGGCGGAATGGTTACACGACAGTGACATCCCTGTAATGGACTGGCGTGCTCAGAGACCTGACGTGAATGCTATACAATACCTTTGGGATGTTTTGGAACGCCGACTTCGTGCCAGGCTTCACAGACCAACATCGATACCTCTCCTCAGTGCAGCACTCCGTGAAGAATGAGCTGCCATTCCCCAAGAAACCTTCCAGCACCTGATTAAACTTATGCCTGGGAGAGTGGAAGCTGTCATCAAGGCTAAGGGTGGGCCAACAGCGTATTGAGTTTAGCATTACGGATGGAGGGCGTCGCGAACTTGTAAGTCATTTTCAGCCAGGTGTCCGGATACTTTTGATCACATAGTGTACTTCTTAAGAAATCTGAGAATGTTTTGTACCAGAGCAATCCTGCACAAAACCATCTGTGCAGCAAACAATTTACTTCATCAAATAAGTCGATTGTGTGGTGTACACTGTTTCAAAGTTCGTATTGTGGTAGAGGGAAAATATATGCGGCCTCGAGGCAGCATCTACGAAACGAACTGCGGTCATGTGTCGTTGGCAAGTTCCAAGCATCTCTAACTCGGTGGTTCGGTAATTAAAATTTTCTTTCTATTATTAACAAACTTTAGAACGGCTCCCTAACTACAGTTTCCTAACCACGGTGTTGCAGTGAAGACCGACAAACAGCTACAACACCAAATTGTTCCGGATAGTTGTTGTCTTCCAACCGAGGGAACGACATTGTGATAACATCCCAGTTAGGTTCCGCCTTACAGCAGCACTGGAGGGGTGCATGAACGATAACTGTTGCCATACTGCCTTATTAAGATTTTACTTGCGTGCGAGGTGGAGTGTGTCTACTGCTCCCAGTTCGTCGCGCGAGAGTGCGGATACAGTGAGAGGGCACACGTTTTTACATGGCTGCCGTTCAACGAAAGAATGTTCTCTTCATAGATGAGGTCTGTTTTAGCAAAGACAAAAAGTATCTTCCTATGATCAGAACACGTTACTACTAAGTAACGCCTTAGAGCAAGGGAAAATTACAAAGGGCATTTCGTGTTCAATGACCCGTCGCTTTTTTTTACTTAATTTTACTTTGTGAAATTTTAAAATGCAATAGTTTTGACACAGAAATAGCATAAGAGGAATAATGAAAGAGTTAATAAAGAATAACGAGTGCCGTGGGTGTAATAGTAACCCAGAATTTCTACCCTACACTAATGTAACCACAGATGTTACGGAACGTTTGTGCCTAAAGTTGGCGATAAAAGATATTTAAAGATATTTCACAACTCAATATTTCACGTCTTCTACTCAGGTTTCGAGGGACTCTAGGAGACATTTATTAGATTAAGTTTTGAAGAAGATTAGATTACTTCCAAATCTAGCACACCCTCATAATTATGACAGCACACACCATTTTCGTTCGACTGCAACCAGGGCTGTGAATATGACATCCGTGCCCATGGCTAATGCCATGGCAATGGAGGGCGCAGAACGAACAGTGCTGACAACGAGCAAAGTGGTTACGGTGGCCGCCGACAGAGCGCTCCAACGCCGTGTGTATCGTAAAGAGTCTTTGGTGTCCGAGGCGCGAAAGTGTGTTTGGTACTGTAGAAGTCAGACCACTTAATACTATGCCACAAACAGATGGTTGCATATTTTAGATTTACCCCTCTATCGGTTTGCTCTCTTGATATTTTATGTTTGATATTGACATTTGTGGCTTCCAAATGATCTCTAAAATTTACTTATTTCGATGTTAGAACTCTCGCCTGGTGTTTTTCCCTCCAGGTTGCGAGATTATACTTTTAAACCCTCATCCTGGGAACAAGTAGTAAAAGTGGCGACAACATGCTGAGCTTCTGAAATGGCTGGCATCCCGAGAGCAAAGTGGTAACAGGTGCCATCGGCCCCAGCCCACCCTTCCCTCCTTCCTCCGGCTTTCGGAACGTTTCTTGCTCTACTTCAAGGTTATATGAGTTAGTGATATTGTAGACTTGAGTGTACTCCTCCTTCCAGAGTCGCCTTTACTAGCCAAAAACCGGTTTTTCTGCCGCCCTGTTACGTTCTTTAGATTGCAGCGCTTGCCCCGATTTCCATATCCAACATTAGAGCCTTTGGTGGCAACCTCACATATGTGCTGCAAGTGTCTATTTTGGGACCCTCAGTTCAAATTCCTGTCCCTCAGAACTCGAAGGAGCTGCAGTTTCTCCTTTGACAAGGAGAACTATTATAACAAATTGATGCCAAATGCATCAGAAGTCTCAGTCAGCTTCGTAAGAAAGGTGTGAAATTTGTTTTCTCAGGCACTAGTCATCGAACATTTTTGTGGCTTAAACATCGATTACACTCCATTCCTTCCCTTGCTTCCTTTGATTAGAAGCTAAGTTTAATACTTGCTGTTGACGCATTACAGTATGAGATTGATGTCACAATGTACCACAGACAGATCACAATAACTGACTGTTTTCGTGAACCCGAGACCCTTCCGTCCATCAAAGAGACTTATTCCCGCATAGAGGAAGCGCTAGGTATGAGATAAGGTTAAAAAGTTTCATGCTTTCCTGAATGGCTCGGAATTCCACGGTCACTGCTCATAAACCGTTGGTATAGTTGTTTAATCCCAAAGCCAGACTTCCTGACAAGACGTCTTAGAAACAAAAGCTTTGTGCATCATTTCTTAGCAATCATTTTAATGGTATTCAAATTCGTTATGTTAATGTTGATTCATTGTCCTGTTTACCCATGGGTCGCATGATGATGTCTTATCAACAAGCTGCAAGACTTTCCTGTCATCCCAAAAGAAGTAGCCGAAGCCACGTACTACTTCTGTTGCACTTTTGTTGAAACAATTCAATTGGGATGGTCTGTGCAGTTTCTGAAGGTGGTTCAAAGTGATTTTCGATCTTATTTCAGAATGAATGTGTGGCTCATTGTATGTCTTGTAATGCTGTCTACAATAGAGGATGATGCCTGCCAAATTGTATTTCCACCTTCTATTCAACCAACTGTCCTGTGCTTAATTCTTCTCACTGGAGGACGTACTGCATGAAACTAACATCTAGGTGGCATGTGTATTGGCCTGTGATACGCACGCATGTCAAATGTGCAGTGAGGCAGTGTCACAATTGTTGGTAAAACCAAGCAGCTGCACCCCAGAATTTTTCACTATGACCTCAACCACCTCACCCATGGTGTAGATCACACATCTGCTTCACTGGCCACTTTCTTAGGGAAATACTAGTCGAAGCCCTGTCCAGCTTTCCCCATATACCATGGATGTCCACCACAACAATGATTCCACCACCAGGGCTCTCACGGTTTTATTTGCAACAAAGGTTACCCCAGACACACTGATCTCTTGAAACGACAGCTAATTTACGCATCAGAGTTTCAGGTGTTCTGTGGCAATAATGATATCCGGCACCTGGCCACTTCTCTCTTCCATCCAGTAGCGAGCCTAGAGTTGCAGGGGACAGTCAGGACTTTTATGTTCCAAATGAGAATGTAATGCGAATTACTCTGTTATATGATGCTCTTTTGCACTTCTTAGCCGATGTAACGCCGCTACCCTTTGGAAGCAAAAATGAAAAATATAAATCTAGTCCTAACATCACAATACCAGAGCCAAGGCCAAGATATAAATTTCATAAAAAGAAAAACAAAGTCACTCTGTACTAACATTGCATGACTAGTGGCAAGTAGACTGAAAAGAAAGTAATATAAAGAGAAACAGAACAGAAGTTTGGTAGCATAGTAGTTTAATGTTTTGAAAAATAATAAAAAAGGAACAGAATCCATTAGTTGCAATATAAAATAATAGCAGATCGCAAAGTAATAAACTTGTATATCATGGAGTATAACAAGTGACATCAAAGAATATCTCTTGTGAGTACTCTTTGAGGACACTGCGAAATACAGAAGCTAAAGTTGTACATTGTTAATCTGCTTCTGGCGTTCGCCTTGTCGTGTCGTAATTGAACTTTTGCGCTCGTATGTAGTATTGGTAGCCGATACGAGATGGTTTGTTACATTTTGAAGGCTTCTGATCTGCTAGAAATGATTAAAAACTGAAAGAGGTAAATCACCAACTTTGAAAATACCTTTGAAGTAATTCAAACTAGGAAAATAACCGAATATATTGTCTTAATTTGATTATTATCAACGAAAGACTGAACGTAGACCCAATGCGACAGACAATTAATAGTTCAACTGATAGGAAGTGATGAATAGTGTAAACTCTGAGGAATACACCTAAGCTGCGTTAAAGTAAATAGCGTAATCTGGATCTTGCTGTAAACTCTCTGGCTGAATTTACGTAACTAATTCCACCCATCTGAAAGAAAGGTTACTTCATTAAAACTATGATATTATGTGTATAGACTAGAATAAACCATCATAAAGTGAATTTACATTGTTTGACATTTCTTTCAACCCATTTAATTTTACGTGCGACAACATAGATTATCAACAGAGCGCAGCATTCATAGATATTCTTCGGCGCTCTAGAAAGTTATCGTACTGATTCAGACTATTTATTTCATGCTAATTGTAAACTTTCATAGATAAACTCTGGATGTATATAGACTGTAATAATGGTTAGGGCAATAATCTCAGTTTGTATGGATTTACGTGTAGCTAGGCTCGTACACGTCGGGGAGCAAATATTCATCTGAGTAAGCCGGTACAACTCGGCGTAAATACAGTGGAGCAAGACAATTCTTTTTTGTGACTTTCCTCGCAAACATTCTACCGCGAGCTAGCCGGAGCCTGAACTTCATTCATTAACAAACAATCAATATAAAAAGCGAAAGTTACACCATGCATCATATCACCCCACTGATTGGGCGTGTTCAGGAGCAGCTCCTACATGGGTGACAGCCCATCGCAATTTTGCTTCTTAAGTGCCCTATCCTCCCCCCCCCCCTTCCACCAACCCACAACAGACACGTTCTACTCCACACGTTTCTGGAAGAGTGTGTTGGTTTGGGCTCGCATATTTGGGCATCGACCTGGGTGGACAAAAGGGGTGGCAACGTTTTGAGGTCACCGTTAAGGCAGAGGAACCAATTACGACTGCGACATGAGCACTGTCAGCCCACTCTAGAGTCTTCAACCTGTACGAACAACATCAGTATTTCCCTTCATCATACACTCCTGGAAATTGAAATAAGAACACCGTGAATTCATTGTCCCAGGAAGGGGAAACTTTATTGACACATTCCTGGGGTCGGATACATCACACTGACAGAACCACAGGCACATAGACACAGGCAACAGAGCATGCACAATGTCGGCACTAGTACAGTGTATATCCATCTTTCGCAGCAATGCAGGCTGCTATTCTCCCATGGAGACGATCGTAGAGATGCTGGATGTAGTCCTGTGGAACGGCTTGCCATGCCATTTCCACCTGGCGCCTCAGTTGGACCAGCGTTCGTGCTGGACGTGCAGACCGCGTGAGACGACGCTTCATCCAGTCCCAAACATGCTCAATGGGGGACAGATCCGGAGATCTTGCTGGCCAGGGTAGTTGACTTACACCTTCTAGAGCACGTTGGGTGGCACGGGATACATGCGGACGTGCATTGTCCTGTTGGAACAGCAAGTTCCCTTGCCGGTCTAGGAATGGTAGAACGATGGGTTCGATGACGGTTTGGATGTACCGTGCACTATTCAGTGTCCCCTCGACGATCACCAGTGGTGTACGGCCAGTGTAGGAGATCGCTCCCCACACCATGATGCCGGGTGTTGGCCCTGTGTGCCTCGGTCGTATGCAGTCCTGATTGTGGCGCTCACCTGCACGGCGCCAAACACGCATACGACCATCATTGGCACCAAGGCAGAAGCGACTCTCATCGCTGAAGACGACACGTCTCCATTCGTCCCTCCATTCACGCCTGTCGCGACACCACTGGAGGCGGGCTGCACGATGTTGGGGCGTGAGCGGAAGACGGCCTAACGGTGTGCGGGACCGTAGCCCAGCTTCATGGAGACGGTTGCGAATGGTCCTCGCCGATACCCCAGGAGCAACAGTGTCCCTAATTTGCTGGGAAGTGGCGGTGCGGTCCCCTACGGCACTGCGTAGGATCCTACGGTCTTGGCGTGCATCCGTGCGTCGCTGCGGTCCGGTCCCAGGTCGACGGGCACGTGCACCTTCCGCCGACCACTGGCGACAACATCGATGTACTGTGGAGACCTCACGCCCCACGTGTTGAGCAATTCGGCGGTACGTCCACCCGGCCTCCCGCATGCCCACTATACGCCCTCGCTCAAAGTCCGTCAACTGCACATACGGTTCACGTCCACGCTGTCGCGGCATGCTACCAGTGTTAAAGACTGCGATGGAGCTCCGTATGCCACGGCAAACTGGCTGACACTGACGGCGGCGGTGCACAAATGCTGCGCAGCTAGCGCCATTCGACGGCCAACACCGCGGTTCCTGGTGTGTCCGCTGTGCCGTGCGTGTGATCATTGCTTGTACAGCCCTCTCGCAGTGTCCGGAGCAAGTATGGTGGGTCTGACACACCGGTGTCAATGTGTTCTTTTTTCCATTTCCAGGAGTGTATAAGGTAAAAGGGCTCGCCATAGCCACATCATAATTGTTACCTAAGATCAGAGGCATTATTCTTCCACAGTGTGGTAAGAGCAATCAATGAAGGTTGTGTCGCTCACTCTGGTGCCACATTATTCACCTATTGAACATGGCAAAGAACAATTGTCACATTTTGAACTGCCCTTTGCTCCAGCAGCCACACTTCAGGATACTGACATCCATATTAGTTAAGTTTTTTGGATGTTAGAATTATCACTGTTTACTACTTTTGTATGGGCCTGGTAGTGTGTGACGTTTTTCTCCCTGTTCCTGATTTCATAGTTTTGCATCCATACCCCAGAAACGAGTTTTAAAAGCGAGAAACTGGTACGTTCATAACTAAGAGGCTGACTATGGCACTCCACCGACGGGCTTGCACTCTCCACATCATTTCGTCTCCGTTGTGTACGTACCGTGAAGTGGGAGATGTGAAAGTGGTTCCGTCTTCGGATGTATTTTACATCCGAGCATCACGTTACAGGACATGGGTTCGTTACCTACTAAGTCCCCTCTACATACTCTAAGAATCTGTAATACGAATTGTGGAGCATCCTGTATAAGCCAGACCAACGAACCGTTCAAGCGGACTTTTACTTATACTGCGAAGTTAACAGTAGCCTATCAAGGATGAAAAAATTATAGACATCACCATAGCCGGCCGGTGTGGCCGAGCGGTTGTAGGCCCTTCGGTCTGGAACCGCGCGACCGCTACGGTCGCAGGTCCGAATCCCGCCTCGGGCATGGATGTGTGTGATGTCCTTAGGTTAGTTAGGTTTAAGTAGTTCTAAGTTCTAGGGGACTGATGACCTCAGATCTTAATTCCCATAGTGCTCAGAGTCATTTGAACCATTCTGACCAGACATCACCACGTAACAAGATATATAAATTTAAACGTAGTTATTTTCATCAAGCAGTTACGAATTAAAGATTTCTTCAAGTAATATTTTACACATAATTTAACCATAGCCTGAAAACTACATTTTTATCTTACAAAGCAATCACAATGGAAAGAATCCAACATTCAGTTACATTAAGTTGTATGAGGTACATCTACATTGACATTTTCACTGCTTACCTGTTTAATTTTTCAATTAAACTCTTTTCATTTCTTAAAAGGACCGCCAGTACGTATAACCGAGTCATGGACTATTACAATTCATTTTTACAAACTATAACTGTGAATGTGTTACATCTTAAACCGATCAAAAGTGCCAATTGATCTGTTACTTATTTTCTTCTTCAACTGGTTACCAACGTACCTTTTTTCACAACTTTCCGTTTTAGGTAAAGTCATATAATTACATTTCTTCGTAAAGCGTTCAGAAATAGCAACAGATAGGATCATACATTCGATAGAGCATTCAAAAATAGTTTTATTTATACAAGAATGAACAACAATATTTTTTATTTAATTTGCAATCTTTGGGTTCATTTGCAATCTGGCTCATTAACTAACAAATTGCAAACTTATCACACATACAAAATTTTCCTTAATGCAGAAAACTAGAATTTCTGTGATGATTTATAATTGAGCTTATTGTGCAATTTAATCCGTAAATAAATATTCAATGATTTCTCAGTTGTGACTTTCAGAATATTATGACTGGTCATATAAATGTTGTTCAACGTTGCGTTGCTGTTTAGAACAACATGGATACCAAACACTATGTTTCAAGCCTCTCTAAACAATGGGAGGAACGCTCTGCCACACGTTCAGTTCCTCGACGACAAAAATCCCCTTCTTGGTCATGTAGCCATTCAAGTACAGGTATGCGAACGTCCTTACAGTTCGAAAGTTCCTTTGTTCTCATACGTTTCTTCAGCCACTCAAATTGATGGAAATCACATTATCTAGAGTTCCCGATCAGCCTCTTCCACGACTGTGTGGCCTTTCACCATTTCCTTGCAGTTGGAACCGACATTTCATTTAGTCCGTGTACCGCCAGAATTTGATAGTGAATCTGTGTGCACTTCAGACGTTTTTTCCACAACAGTCGAACCGTTACGCGTACTTCAACTTTGGAATATGTTTGTTGCCTTGCTATTTCAGTGGCACAATGTGATGCGTTTTATGGTCCTTAGAGATGTAGAATCACCAGGTCCGGATGGAACCCCAGTCCAATAATACAAAGAATACTCAACAGCACTGGCCCCTTACTTAGCTTGCCTTTATCATGAGTCTCTCCCACAGCACAAAGTACCAAGCGACTGGAGAAACGCAGGTGAGTCCAGTATATAAGAAAAGTAAAAGAACTGACCCTCAAAATTGCAGATCAATATCCGTGCAGAATCCTTCAACATCTTCTCAGTTCGAATATAATGAACTTTCTTAAGATTAAGAAACTTCTGTCCACGAAAGAGCATGACTTTAGAAAGCATCGCTCGTGCGAAACTCGGCTTGCGCTTTTCTCACCTGAATAATACTGAGAACTATAGAGGAAGGGCAACTCCCATATTCCATTTTTATAGATTTCTGGAAAGCATTTGACACGGTGTCGCATTGCACGATGTTACGAAGGTACGAGAAAACGGAATAAGTTCAAGATACGTGAGTGGCTCGAATACTTCTTAAATAATAGAACCCATGATGTTCTACTCGACGGCGAGTGTTCATCAGAGACAATGGTATCGTCAGGAGCTCCTCAGGGATGTGTGATAGGAACGCTGTTATTCCTTATACACGTAAACAGTTTGGCGTACAGGGTGGGCAGTAATCTGCGGCTATTTGCTGACGATACCTTGGTGTAAAAATGTTCAAATGTGTGTGAAATCTTATGGGACTTAGCTGCTAAGGTCATCAGTCCCTAAGCTTACACACTACTTGACCTAAATTATCCTGAGGACAAAGACACACACCCATGCCCGAGGGAGGACTCGAACCTCCGCCGGGACCAGTCTCACAGTCCATGACTGCAGTGCCCTAGACCGCTCGGCTAATCCCGCGCGGCGTTGGTGTATTGTAAGGTATCGAAGTTGAGTGATCGTATGAAGATACAAGATGTTTTAGACAAAATTTCCGGTTAGTGTGATGAATGTGGAAAAAAGTACGTTAATGCGGATAAGTAGGAAGAACAAAGCTGTAATGTTCGAATACATTATTACTAGAGTCTTTCTTGACACAGTCAAGTCATTTAACTATCTGGGCATAACATCGGAAAGCGATGTGAGGTGGAGCGATCATGAGAAAACAGTGATAGGGAAGTCAAGTAGTCGACTCTAGTTTATTGGGAGAATATTAGGAAAGAGTGGTTCACTTGTAAAGGAGACCGTGCATAGGACGCCGGTGAGACCTATTCTTGAGTACTGCTCGAGTGTATGGAACGCCTACGAGATCGGATTGAAGGAAGACATCGAAGCAATTCAGAGACGGGTGGCTAGGTTTGTTACCCGTAGGTTCGAACAACGGAGATGCTTCGGAAACACAAATGGGAATCCCTGGAAGGAAAGAGATGCTCATTTTGAGAAACACTATACAGAAAATTTAGAGAACCGGCATTTGAAGTTGACTGCCGAACGATTCTACTGCCGCCAACTTACATCGCGCGTAAGGACCACGAAGATGAAATGCGAGAAAATAGGGCTCATATGGAGGCGTACAGACATTCGCTTTTCCCTCGTTCTATTTGCGAGTAGAACAGGACGGCACATGACAAATACTGGTACAGGGTACCCTCCACTACGCACATTACGGTGTCTTGCAGATTATCTGAGTAGATGTAGATGTAGGACTGTGTGTGTAGGAGACCTAGAACATGTGCTATCAATGCACCTGTAATCTTACATGTGCCTCACTGCTATTTTAACTAATTTGTGCCTTATTTTATTCTGAGAAGCTCAGTAATGTATGCACATACCGCAAATGTGATTCAAAAAGTACTTAAAGTGAAGTGAAGCGCAGCTGGACAGCAAGAAATTCTTTAGCGCGCAATCTCCGTAACGATAGTAGCTATGAATCTTTGAGTATGGACTCAACAAAAAAAATTATTAAAAAAAAGAGGACTGTTAATCTGTATCTTGTGGAAAGAGGACGTGTTGCTAGGCCGTCGCTCAGAACGTATAGTTACATTTAAGGAAAATTGATATTTTAGTGATAAAACCGAGTAAAGTATGTGTAAGAGTTGTCAAACATTTATGTATACAAATTTTCTGGAAGTGAAGAATAGAAATACCTTGTTTTTGGAAAAGTAGGTGAACTTCATTTTCGTCACCGTCTATCAGTCGACAGAATTGTAAGTGTACAAAGTTCACTAAAATACAGGAAAATAAATGCATTCTCTATAGTTTTCATTCAATAAGTAACAACCTCTCATAATTTATTAATTACAGTAATTGGATTATGTTCTTGTACAATAGTATTGTGCTGTACTCCACTGACCAATTTTAATGTAGCAGAACGTGTAGTTTGAAGGAAGTTTGTGTGCCAAGCAATCTAGTTTTCTCACGAAAATCAGATTGCTGTTTGATCTTATTTACTTACAACAGTGGTCCCTTAGGTATGAAAAGCTACGGAAACTTAGGCTCAAAGCTATCCGCAATACGGCCAACTGACTAACAGAGTCGTATTTTGAACAATAACTTCCTCCAAATTGTAATACGTCACCAACTGGTGCAGAAGCTGATCATTCAAGGAGACAGCAACCCAAATTCAGGTACCAGTTACGACTTAAAATTAAAATCTCAATCAAAAATCAATATATCAGTATCTCTCTCTCCAAACACATATATAAATATTCATATTATTAAGATAAACGTCATTTTATATATTTTCATTACATGTAACAATACGTTCTGAGCGACGGCCTAGCAATACGTCCTCATTCCACAAGATACAGATTAACAGTCCTCTTTCTTTTTTTTTTTAATAAAACAATTTTTTTTTTAGAGTCCATACTCAAAGATTCACAACTACTATCGTTGCGGGGATTGCGCGCTAAAGAGTTTCTTGCTGTCCAGTTGCGCTTCACTTGAAGTACTTTTTGAATCACATCTACATTTACGGTATTTACATACATTACTGAGCTTATCAGAATAAAATCAGGCACAAATTAGTTAAAAAAAACAGTGAGGCACACATAATATTACACACCACTCGTAGTTTCTGAAGTGCACGCGTATACAGGGTAAAGAAAAATTGTGTCACGAAATTTTAACACTGGGTTGTTGATGCCAGTAGGAACCAAACTTACAAATGTTCTGTAGGTCTACAACGTACAATTTTTAAACTACGAAAAATTGGCACTACGCGGTCCGATTGGCAGCGGGATTGCTCTGTTGCCGGATGCTCTGGACAACGCATGACCGCGAATACTTTGCCTGCCGGAGACCGCGATGTATCCAAAGCAGCCCGCACACTCGGTGGTAGCGCGCCAGCCTTCCACTCTGGGGGCCTGGCGGCAATACGCCGGGGTCCCGACACATCCGTTGTAGTTTCATGATAAACAAACCCATAAACAGCTGTTAGTTCACGTACAGAAAGTCTTTTACAAATTATGTCGGCCCTGAAAAAGGCCTGTTTTATAGCTAGGACATTGTTTACTTAAAGCAGGTGCTTGAGCTGGTGATCCTCTGACGCGACACAATGGCGGGGAAGTCGGGGTCTTGTGCAACACGTCACAGAAACCACCGTAAAACCATAGTCTGTGTTCATAGTGCGTCTCGGGATTTAGATCTTGGACCGCGTGGAAACTAAATTGATAGTGGCTGTCATCCCTCAATACCTCCCAGAGTAGCCGATTAATGACCCCCATGGCGTGTTCCACCGCCCGAGTACTTGTCGTAGGTGCTTCCTCGAAGCGCTCTTCAAATGCAGCGTTCCGTTGTGTTCGAGGTCTTCCAGCATCACCATGATATCCCGTTAACAAGCCTGTTTCGACAAGTCGCCAGTGAATTCCTGTAAACGTTTGAGGGTGTGGGTGGCGTCTTGCTGGGTACCGTTCCTTATACTACCGCCTGGCTTCATACGCAATACTGGCAGCTAGTTCATAAACAAAAACTATATATAGTTATTCTTCAAACGAATACTGTGCCGCCATGGTTACTGTATGACTAAATCGCAGGTACGGCACGTGTGCTCCGAAGCGATGCTTCTGTGTGAATGCCTCTGACGTTAGGCGGAGACAAACAGCAAGACCTATTCGACACGTGTGCCTATCACGCTGTGACAGTGACGGAGCACCGGCCGCTGTGGCCGAGCGGTTCTAGGTGCTACAGTCTGGAACCACGCGACAGCTACAGTCACAGGTTCGAATCCTGCCTCGGGCAAGGACGTGTGTGATGTCCTTAGGTTAGTTAGGTTTCAGTAGTTCTAAGTTCTAGGGAACTGATGACCTCATAAGTTAAGTCCCATAGTGCTCAGTGCCATTTGAACCATTTGAACCAGTGACGGGGTGAGGGGCGTTTCAATGTGTGAACCGAGAACTATAATGCTGCCCATCAATCGACGAACAGCAACAAGGCAATCCCCGCTGCCAACCGAAGTGCGTGGCTCCAAGTTCCCGTAGTTTTGAAATGGTGCGTTGTTCTCTTACACAACATTAGTAATTTTGGTTCCTACTGGCATCAGCTATCCAGGGTTAAAATTTCGTGACACAATTTTTCTTCACCCTGTACAGTGTATTGTGTATTGAACCAGGGACCTAGAAACGACGGAGAGACTTCGTCCTGCAGTAACTCTCAGAGGTTCACAGGCCACAGCAGTCCACTCACCTCACTGCCGTCCCAGAGCGAACCCAGGGCTATTGTGCGGTTTGTCCAGCAGTGGACCCACCGGGAACGTCTCATACCAGACGAGTCTAGCCTCAGTGTTTGCGTCGTAGAGTAATTATGGTGTACGCGTACATGGAGACAGTGCTTGCGCAGCAATCGCCAACATAGTGGAACTTGGGTGGAATAAGGGGAACCAGCCGGCAATCGCCGAGGCAGATGGAAAACCGCCTTAAATACCATTCACAGGCTGGCCGGTACAGCGGACCTCGCCACTAACTCGCCGGGCGGATTCTTTCTGGGGACCGGTACGCCTTCCCGCTCGGAAAGCAGCGCGTTAGACCGCGCGGCTAGCCGGGCGGGCTCCACCCTGTATACTTCGTCATTCCAAAGTGGCACACATTCACATTAACACACAGGCAGATATTCTCTTCTCTTTCTCTCTCTCTCTCTCTCTCTCTCTCTCTTTGTCTCATCTAGACACAAACATACACAGAAATAAATTTTAATCTTTGTGTGGGACTAATGACAAAATTGTGCCAGAAATAAATCAAAATAATACCAGTTTGCCACTTTCAACCAGGGCTTTCAGGAGGTTTTCGTTGGCTAGTACTGTAAGTAGAATTCCCATTCTAAATACTGCCAATCAGGATTCCTCCTGCCCCACAGCCAGCCCGCCGTGATCCTTTAATGAGCCGGAGCTCAAGCACCACTGTCTGCTCCTTACAGCAGTGAACAAAGTGTACGAAAATAAAGAAAAATATAGAGAGGGTGATTTAAGAGCTGCTAAACGCATCAAGGAACATCAGACAACACACGAAGTACCTAAAGATGAGCTATCTTGAATTCGACTGTACGTACGTGTGTTAAACATGAAAATAAAATTTGTAGCTGTAAGGAAACAGAATTAATGGTACATATTATAATACAGTACCCAGTTCATTCCCCTATCTGAACACGTGGGGAGAAGGAATCAACAGAAGGAAGGATTCGTCAAATTACACGCACATTCGTACCAATAATACAGACACAGAAAGAAGAAACGATCCGGATAATATCCATACACAAAAATTATACAGTCAGTTCCACAAAAAAGTGTACGTCGTTATCTGTATGAAATAAAAGACACTATTATAAATATATGTTTACAAGGAAATACTTGTTGGTACTAATACCAATAGTTTATTTATTTTTATTTATTTAAATGTCAAGTTCCGTAGGACCAAATTGAGGAGCAAATCTCCAAGGTCATGGAACGTGTCAGTACATGAACTTACAACATAAAAAGTAATAACAGATAAAAATAAATGTTCATGAACCTGAAAGAAAATCAGTCCATAAGTTTAAGCAAACGCTATCAGCAATACAATGCGAATCATCTTAATTTTTCAAGGAATTCCTCGACAGAATTGGAGTGACCCATGAGGAAACTCTTCGTTTTTGATTTGAAAGCGCGTCGGTTACTGCTAAGATTTTTTAATTCGAGTGGCAGCTTATTGAAAATGGATGCAGCAGTATACTGCACACCTTTTTGCGCAAGAGTTAAGGAAGTCCGATCCAAATGGAGGTTTGATTTCAGCCTAGTATTAACCGAGTGAAAGCTGCTTATTGTTGGAAATAAACTAATATTGGTAACAAGAATCGACAATAAGGAAAACACATATTGAGAGGCCAATGTCAAAATGCCCAGACTCGTGAAAAGAGGTCGACAAGAGGTTCGTGAACTCACACCACTTATTGCCCGAACCGCCAGTTTCTGAGCCAAAAATATCCTTCTAGAATGGGAAGAGTTACCCCAAAACATAACACCATACGATATAACTGAATGAAAATAAGCAAAGTAGACTAATTTACGTGTCGAAATATCACTCACTTTCGATACCGTTCGAATTGTGAAAATGGCAGTATTAAGTCTTTGAACAAGATCCTGAACGTGGGCTTTCCACGACAGCTTACTATCTATCTGAACACCTAGGAATTTGAACTGTCCAGTTTCACTAATCGTATGCCCGTTCTGTGAGATTAAAACGTCAGGTTTTGTTGAATTGTGTGTTAGGAACTGTAAAAACTGAGTCTTACTGTGATTTAACGTTAGTTTATATTCTACAAGCCATGAACTGAGGTCATGTACTGCTTTACTTGAAACCGAGTCAATGTTGCACACAACATCCTTTACTACCAAGCTAGTGCCATCAGCTAACAGAAATATTTTAGAGTTACCCATAATACTAGAGGGCATATCATTTATAAAAATAAGGAACAGGAGCGGCCCCAACACTGATCCCTGGAGCACCCCCCACTTGACAGTACCCCACTCAGATCCCACATCACAGCCGTTATCAACATTGTGAATAATGACCTTTTGCTGCCTGTTGCTAAAGTAAGAGGTGAACCAATTGTGAGCTGCTGCCCTTATTCCGTAATGGTCCAACTTCTGGAGCAATATTGTGTGATCAACACAGTCAAATGCTTTTGTTAAATCAAAAAATACGCCAAGCGTTCGAAATTTTTTGTTTAGCCCATCTAGTACCTCACAGAGAAAAGAGAATATAGCATTTTAAGTTGTCAAACGACTTCTAAAGCCGAACTGTACATTTGATGGCAAATCGTGTGATATAAAATGATCAATTAACCTTACATACACAGCCTTTCCGATAACTTTTGCAAACACTGATGGCATAGAAATAGGACTAAAATTATCTACATTATCCCTTTCTCCCTTTTTATAAAGCAGCTTTACTACTGAGTACTTTAATCGCTCAGGAAACTGACCATTCCTAAAGGAAATATTATAAATATGACTAAATACAGGGCTAACATGTGCAGCACAGTACTTTAATATTCTACTAGACACTCCATCATAACCATGAGAGTCTTTAGTCTTCAGTGATTTTATTATTGTCTCAATCCCCCTCTTGTCTGCATCACAGAGGAGTATTTCAGACGTCAATCTCGGAAAGGCATTTGCTAAGAAATTTATATCATTTCCTGTAGATACAAAATTTTTATTTAATTCACCAGCAATGCTGGGGAAATTGGTTGTTAAATACTTTACATATATCTGATTTATCAGTAACAGAAATATTATTACTGCAAACTGACTTTATATCGTCAACCTTGTGCTGCTGACCAGACACTTCCTTCACAACTGACCATATGGTTTTAATTTTATCCTGTGAATTAGCTATTCTATTTGCATACCACATACTTTTTGCCTTGCTAATAACATTTTTAAGCACCTTACAGTAGTGTTTGTAATGGGCTACTGTAGCTTGATTGTGACTACTTCTAACATTTTGATATAATTCCCGCTTTGTTCTACATGATATCCTTATCCCACTAGTCAGCCAACTGGGCTGTCCATTACTGCTAGTACCCCGTTTAGAATGTTCTAATGGAAAGCAACTCTCAAATAGCATGAGAAATGTGTTGTGGAAAGCATTGTATTTATTATCTATATTATCGGCACTATATCCATCTTCCCAGTCTTGTTCCTAGACAAGTTTTGAAAAACTCTCTATTGCTGTTGGATTAACTTTCCTACGTAGTTTGTAATTAAATACGACATTGGCTAGAGTACAAAAATTTTCTAGTGTTAAAATTTGTGCATCATGGTCTGAAAGGCCATTCACCCTTTTACTAACAGAATGCCCGTCTAGTAATGAAGAATGAATAAAAATAATGTCTATGACTGTGCTACTGTTCCCCTGTATCCTAGTTGGAAAAAACACACTTTGCATCAGATCATATGAATTTAGGAGATCTACCAACATCCTTTTTCTTGCACAATCATGTACAAAATTAATATTGAAGTCACCACCATCGTCGATTATAGCTTGGTACCTTAGCCCTCTCTCCGGTAAATTATACACGTTTTAACTCGAAATATGGTTTGGCCCACTTCGCAAAGAATGTCTTCGACTTTCTAAGAATTTCAGCAACAGCTCAATGTAAAGGCTTTGGTTCCTTTGGATGATTTATAACGAACACTGCCTCGTGTCGCTTCAGATATTTTGCACTCATTTTTAACTTCAACCGACATAACAAGACATTCAAGTCTCACGGTGTTTATCTATACACTGCAAGTAAGCGCATTTCTCGGAATGATTACAGATTCGAGACCATTACCATACATGTCGCTGCAGACATAACATTTAAAATAGTGGCGTACACTTTCTTCTGGAAGTGACTGTATGCTGTGGGCCAGAGAGCAAATAGCTTTGCCCGTCATCTGCATGGTCAGTAAATCGAATAGAATTCTCCCCTTCGTACATATAAATTGATCTACTTTGAGATCCAGGCTGAGCTACGAATTTGAATAAATGATTACCTTTAGTTGAGGGCTCAACACAAGGTGTGAACGCACGTGATCTAACTAAAGTAACAAACACAATGTAAAAGACAGAATTCAACAAAGATATCCAAAAATCACATTGAAGTTGTTAAAATAATGTAAATTAAGAGAAGATGAGTTAACAGTGCTGAAAATTCAATATGTGACATGGGAAGCACGCTACGTAGATGGTATCTGTTCTTTCGGACATGTCCGAAACATCAGATACCATCGGTGACCATGCAGCTCTTTAGAATGAAATGGTAATTAAATCAAGACCCTAAGCTGTCGACAGGCATTGATATACATCAACGAGGACAGTTGAAAATGTGTGTCATTGAATTTAAATGAAGGATGCGACAGTGATTGCAATGGCACAAATCTGTTTTTTTTTTTTTTACATTCTATTTGATTTCCTGCATGATGTAATAATTGTGTGGGGAGATGAACAAGAAGATGTTGATTGGTGAGCCTGTGCTTGAGGAAGAACGCTGACTGTAGGATTTCCTTGAAGATTGGCAGAAAGGGGGGCGAGGGGGAGGAAGCTTCGTTTTAGATAGATCAGTGCGCTAGAATCCACGTAGGGAGCAGGAGGATGGGGCTTTTCTGCACGATGTCACGGACGACGCTGATGCTGCTGACAAGATGCTAGGCAACGATTCTACAGAGCTACATGACAACAGACAAAGAATCCGCTGCTGTGTTATACGCAGGCCCTCCACTGTTCCCTCAGTTTACTTTCTGGGTGTAACATGCACCCACAAGTGAAGTAAATAACTTGCCCAGTCGTATGATGGGCTTTGTAGAAGGGGTCGCCAGTTCAGTCTCTACTAAGGCTCATTTGAAAGATTCTTCATAATTAGGAGAAATATTAGCTGCTACTGAGTCACCATGTACGTACATCATAAGGGCGACAGGAAATTAGTGTCCGGGAGGTGCAGTGTTCAACCTTCAATGGGTTGTATGTATTACACATTACAAAATAATCGTCGACATTCAAGAAATGATCAAAACATACCAGTAACTTGCACTATGGAACCGAATAAAAAATGGCGCGAGTCACAGTGATCACAAACGATCGCATCATCAAGACCGAACGCGAACTCTTCAGGAGTTACAAATCGTGCAGGAAGTTCAGCGAGACAGCCACTCTTAAAGAATGCATATAGCATATTACTTGTGTAATGGAGTGATGAGAACTAATGCGAAACAGCCTGTCATGGTGCTTATCGTGGGACTAGTTATCGTATAAGGCGTAGCTGTAGAAAAGTGCGATAATGTTTCAAAGTCATGGAGAAAACCAAAAATCTTGAGGCTGAATTTGTCTAGTGGTTCCGTATGATACGAACTGCAATGTCACAAATTGCCGTGCCACACACTTTTAGGGGGAGGTCGTTTGCTGGAAAGAAGTATTATTTTTATACGCAGACGAGGAACAAAGCAAAAGCAGTTATTTTGATCTGCTATTGGCCAAAAGCAGTGCTGATACCATAGTTGTAGTTCTCTTACGCCCATTTTCCCACTCTGGCTTGCTGTGACGTAAGTATTCCCTACAGCCCTTGCAATATCACGCACGCTGTAAAGAATCTTAGGGAGCAGAACACCTCCAGCTTATAGAAACACAATAAATAACTTCCCAGCCAATTTATCGTCCAGATTGTCGAATTAATTGGCTTAATTGTACACGAATGCGTTAAGGCATTGATGTTAGTTGATCTTGGAACAACTCTCTTGGTATCTCTAATTTTCAGGGTTTCTTTTATACACATTCCCTTCAAACACCAATCGGTCTGAGTTGAAAACAAAGTTGTTACTGAGCAGTAGGGTAAGTCTGTTTATATGACCTGCAAATTATTGGGCCGACTTCGCGGTTTGATATGCATCGTCAAGTTGAATCTTTGTTTGCAGTTTCGTTATCTTTCTCCTTCCAGTTCTGTATCACTGTTTTAAGTTATGCAGCCCTCCACTGCTTCCCTTGAAATCACTGTAATCTACGTCGTGCTCAGTTTGAAGTGCATAATGTAGTAGGTCCCTGTCACGTACATCCCGTATACAGTATCGATCATCTTTGAAACGAGCAAACACCAGTTTCAGTAACAAGTGCACCTGCTGTTCCCTTGACTGTCCGTAGTTTTCATTGTGCACTACACGGTCATATTGCTGCGGAAGTATTCGAAATATAATTTTCTTGTACTGTGTTTAGGACGATCTTCCATATACGTAATTATGTTGGTGACCACTCCCTTGACAACGATAGTCCTTAACCATGTTTCACTGAGACAGGATGATGAACTACATGTCTCGACACCTATTTCAGTATCACTTTCACTTGTTAAGCACGTATCGTCATCACTGTACTCCTTATGCACATTGTCTGCACAATCGAGGCTTATACGACTATAAACATTCCATTGATTCGTCTTGCTGAAACGCTAATATTTCATCTGCCACATCTGTCTCACCGTGAGAAATCCTTTGGTTTCCTTTCTGGAGAAATGTCAACTTCGGCAACCATTGTTATCGATATAATGCAATGTGTGCTCTTTTATCGCTGCCATTGCTTTGCTCTTTATCAACACCAATAGCACTGTAGCACTGATGTGAGTTACTCGTCGAATGAGCAGTTCAATTACGCTCCGTAGCCTCATGCTGTGCTCACCATTGGATACCCCGTCCCGCCCTCTGTTTCCATTAGCAGCCAATATTGTGGTTGCATGGTAAACGATATGGGGACATCGAATGCAAACTCGGACTCCAAAGGTTCCTTGTGAGCTTACCAAAAAGTCGTCACCAGCAAAGGAACTATTCTTTAGAAAGTGGTCCAAAACATGAATTACCTCAGCTGTTATCAAGAGACTGGTTACCCACTAAGCCTACGCCACGTGACGTAGGATGATATTTTTGTTTCCCCGGGCTTGTTGGAATGGCACTAGCACTCATTGGTGGATGGTGTGTGACGTACGCTTTTAGGCTGAATGGGGCGATAGGACATTTGAATGGAGAAACAGTTTCACAGAGTCTCAGGAGGGAAGATTGTAACTATTGCAAAACTATAACATTGGCCGGTGCTGGCGATAAATTTAGTGGTCGGCCTAAACGCCTTAAACGTGCGAAAACGGCAGCCAGAATGTGGGGAGTTGTGTTTTTGGAATAGCCTTGGTATTTGGGAGACTGAGGAAGACTGAGGCATTGTGCTCTGGGTAGGATACTTCACCTGGCGTCCAGACCCTGAAGACAGACGGAGGGTGCCTTCTGACTACCGACGCGAACTCATCCGCAAACTGCCTTTCGTGTCTAGGCTTGCATTTAAGCCATCATTGAGCTGGCACTCTTTCGGTTTGGCAGCATCCGTGTTTGACTGTGTTAGGACGGGAAATCTATGGAGCTCTGGAACCAACGATCGAATGCTTGGCCCTGGTGGTATGCCTGATTTCATTGGCTGTCATCCTTTCGCCTTGCAATCACTGCGTACTCACAGTTTAACTTCATGATATGATAACTATCATTGAAGGTCGGCATGATCAGTTTATTACTCTCAGCCTCCTTAGACTATTGCCAACTACTAGTTATAAAAATTAATTTTGATCTCATATATTACTTGCTTCTTGTCACCTGTTTGTAATGAACTTCGCCGCACTGTCCTGAAGGATACGTTCGTCGTCCGACCCTCCCTAACTTAACGCATTCTTTGAAGTGCGTAGTGCAACTTCATTACTCAAAACTAGATGCTGAGAAGCTGCAGTCTATGAGGACAAGTTTGCGGGCTGTCACAGTGCGGTGGTGGAAAATTTTGCTGCAATTTGCAACACCAGTCATTGGCCACCAGTGGAGCAGTCTTTCACAACGTGCAGGTATTTTACGGAGCTGTAATTTGTTTCTAGTATTGCTTTTGTTCTTCAATAGTCACATTTTATGACCATACATAGTGACATTTTATGACCACACCAATACAAAGTACATGCATAATGTAATACCCAAATAAATCTTATACTGCTGTACATAAAGTACCGAAACTGCACACATATGTAAGCCAAATACGTTGTATAGGTGAGCAATGGCACAGGCTAGTAGTGTGTGCTATTACTCATTTGTACAACGTATTTGGCTGATATATATCCTGCTGCTGGAAGATGAACGTCACCAAAGGTCGATATAACATTCTACGATATGGCTCCACAAGTAAGAATAGGTTTTAGTTGTTTTAGCGTTTAAACCCTGCTTTTATGACGGATACTCTGTGACGACATTTAAAAAAAAAAAACGCCGTGTCATCCTAAGCCCTTAGGCGTCACCAAATGCAGATACGGAGGGCATGCGGTCAGCACACCACTCTTCCGACCGTTGTCAGTTTTCGTGACCTGTGTCACTACTTCCCAAACAAGTAGCTCCTCAATTGGCCTCAGAAGGGTGAGTGCAGCCTGCTTGCCAACAGCACTCGTCAGAATTGGGCAGTTCTGTATACTGTATTAGCTTGTTCACTAATCGTTTATGCCCCTGTTCAGTTGCCGCACTACTCTGTACCGCATCTCTCCTGTTGTGAATGAAGAAATAGAAAAAAGAAACATTTATTAGAACATACGAAAGAGAAATAAGGAATAAAAAAATGGTTCAAATGGCTCTGAGCACTATGGGACTTAACATCTGAGTTCATCAGTCCCCTAGATCTTAGAACTACTTAAACCTAACTAACCGAAGGACATCACATACATCCATGCCCGATGCAGGATTCGAGCCTGCGACCGTAGCGGTCACGCGTTTCCACACTGAAGCGCCTAGAACCGCTCAGCCACACTGGCCGGCTACGGAATAAACCATTGACAGAAATTCACTTTATTTTCCACATGAGAGTGTAAGTTTTGTTAACTGCTCACCATGTTCACGCTTCAGATGTCAAAAGTTGCTCAAAGTGACGACTATGTGCATCCACGACAGCCTGGAATCGCACTAGAGATACCATTTCACAACAGTTCGCAGTCCTTTCCGAACAGTGGACCATGGAACTTTCAGTTGTCATGACACAGCTGGTGCACCGCTTGAAATTCAATCATTGTATCCAGCATTCTCAGCTATGGTAACAGTAGCTCCTCCAGTAATTTGCGGCACAAGTGACAGTCGACCTTTTCCAGGAGCCATTCCCAAATCGCTACTTAATTCTATCTTCGGAATCATGTTCTTACACTCCAGTACAGAAGAGGGCCTCTCCGTATTCCTTTAGTGCATCAATAATGGCGAAGAGCAGCAATACTGTTGCTTATGTTTTGCTAAGAGAGCTTTACGAGTAAAGCCCTATTATCAATGTCCAGACTCGTGTTGTCTGTCTGCAAGTGTAATGTGACCTGCTGCTTTAGGTTCTGTCCGACGTCATTGTATCAGTCCTGGCGCCTAAAGGGAAGTCATGTCACTAACCCTACTAACAACGTGAATCCTAGCAACGCACAGACTTAAAATCATTCCTATAAAGTTTGGTACCCGTATGGTAAACAGTTTTCTGTCTAGACTGGCTCAAGTAGCTCAGGGTTGGTTATAACCACCGTATACATTTCATGTACCGCATGCTGATCCATGGTCATTGAACATATTTTATATTTATTTGAACGTTTGTCTGTTCATTCGGATACAGTTTTTAAATTCCGCGTTTCTTTTATTTGCCTTTTATGTTCTCAATTGCAGATAATATTAAACCAAGGGCAACGAGAGCTGATATGGTTATTGATAGTTTACGGAACTTCCAAGTAGTAAGATCCAGATACTACAAATGATAAACCGATGAACATGTAGCTGACTGAAAGCTTTTTAATGTGGTACATTTGCATTCATTGAAGTCCTCGTAGACTCGTACTAGCCGTTTCGCCACATTGTTAGTTTCATCTTCTGGTGTATCTGTTTCAGTTACACGTAGCTATTGTAGATTACGATTGACAAGGTGTAACGATCGACGCCATCCTGCAATATCCTGAGCAATTGCGAAAATTAAAACATGAGTGCCCAGCTTTGGTATGTGTCGCACCGGCAGGAATCACTTTGAACCAGTCCTTAAAATCGTTAAATATCAGCTTTGGAGATTCTCTGTGCAGACAAGAAAATTGCTGTTGTAGCTTGTAAATGTTTTATCCGGATCACGTGGATGGCCTGAGCGGACGGCGCTGTAGTGAGAACCCGTTGCGGCTCCTTAATAGATGGAAACGGCTGTGACGTATATCCCATAATATAAATAGGCAGACAAGAACAAACTAGGGTACTGTCGTGTGGGCGCAGTGTTGTGTATCAGCCACAAGATTTGTTGAGGATTTTCGGGCCTGCTTCGACCGTTACACAATGTCAAGAAATTGTTCAAATGCCTCAGAGCACTATGGGACTTAACTTCTGAGGTCATCAGTCCCCTAGAACTTAGAACTACTTAAACCTGACTAATCTAAGGACATCACACACATCCATGCCCGAGGCACGATTCGAACCTGCGACCGTAGCGATCGCGCGGTTCCAGACTGTAGCGCCTAGAACCGCTCTGGCACTCCGACCGGCACACGATGTCAATAGTTACACGTAACAGCGATAGATGCACCAGAAGATGTAACAGAAAACATTGCGAAACCGTTAGTGTGAGTCTACAACGACTTCAATAGATATAGCTATAGTGCATTAACCAGTTTTCTTTGAACTATGAATTCATTTCCAAATCTGGATTTTAGAGTTTGAAAGCTTTTCACTTTACTTTCTACAGATCCAGCCATAAACAAAAATTTTGTAATTGCATGACACAGGAAGTAAAATAAATTACGATCACCTTCAACTGTAAAAATTGTTGCATTACAGTTCTTGTTCGAGCACCACCACTCATCTTCGTCAGTAGCTGTTCTACACCAAAAACAGTGCATAAGAGTCCTCGCCTCTTCCACCTGCAAGGAAGCTGTGGAGTATGGACTAAGGGAATTAGCACATTTCCTAGATGTCTTTTCTCGGCACCTATGTAACTGGGCGCGACTTGCATAAAACCCCTCGAGGAAAATTCCAAGACTATCTGACACCAGAATAGATTTGTCACGAGGGCAACTCAATTCCGTGTTGTTTTAAGTTCTGAAAAAGTAAACAGCCGAATTGAAGTAGTAGTGCAATACTTTACAATTTGTAAGACATTTTGGGATCCCAAGATGCCAGACACCCAGACAGTGTACGGATACGAAATACATTCACCTAGTCTCGGCGACGTCGCGTTCGGTTACTGGAGACATGTGGTCTACTCTATCACAGTGTAGGCTGCCACTGGGGAGCAGCAGCAGCCCGGGCTCACTTCTAGCCGGAAACGGCGCGACCTGGTGGAGACATGAAATAGATTTACCGCAGACGGCAGTGGGGTCAATCGTGCAGAACAAAAGTTGGCGGCGGTTGCGGTGAGAGCCCCCGGGGAGGCGCGGGGATTGTGGTGGCGGCAGTGTGCGGCCGCAACCGGCCCGCTGGGAACCGTGCCAGCGCCGCCCAATCTGCCGGCCAGGCACGCCTCACCGGCGCCCGGAGAGGGCCCTGAGCCCGTCAGTACTGTCTGAGCCCCGGCAGGAGGGCCACGCGGCAGAGGCACCGCAATAGACCTCTTACTTTAATGCGTCTGCAGTCGACGGCTGGACACGTAGTAAAGTTGTGCATCTGGTTAAGACTGAACTGTCACCACTGGCATTTAAGTAAACCCGTGAAGCAGAGCTGTGCAATACGAACGTCTATGCACCAGAAAACAAACTGTAAAAGTCGCAAGACGGCGAACATTAACTGGAGTATTCACAGACGCACAAGCTTAATTACTTCAGTCCACCAGAAATGAATTCTCGCTAGCAAACTGTTCAAACAGCAAACGACAAGTAATTTTTAACCAAGAAGCTGTCTAAAATCTGATGCCTGATTTCATTTGCTTTATGCCCCCTTCCAGTACCAGAGAGGATATTCCGACTTACCTCTACTCACTGAGACTAGTCTCGAAATAATAACTATACAAGAACTTTAACCACTAAGATCAGAACACTACTTCAAGACCTAATCTCCTCCTTGTACTGCAACTAGAAAATATCTCGTTATCGAGTGCGCGAGATGGTCAATCAGTAAAGTGGCACTTTTTCTGAAGGCTGATTGACGTTATTCAGGGTTCCAATACACAATATTATTCCTCCATATTTTGACTACAAAACCGTATCTTTCAACATAATCTCCTTTAAATACGGCGGCATTATGCCAGCTTTCTTGAAGGGCCGGAGTGCCCTCATGCTACCGCTCTACTGGTCTATGTCAGAGCTAGGGTTTTGCTGTATCAGTTATCTTCCCCCCACCCACTTACTGCTTCCCGCCGAATGCACCCTTCAACGGGCGGGATCAGGGCAGCACGGTGGATAAAGAAGAACGGTCCAATTAAGTTTTGTGACCTACTCTCGGGTTCACAGACTTTATCAAAAGATGTATGTTCACCTAAGGAGTACATCGTGGTCCATGGGTACCGCGTATGATTAGAAATCAAAACGTCCACGGTCCTTCGTTCGAACCAGGACACTGCTTTACTTTTGAATAAGAAACATCATCAATGGCAGCCGAAGATCTCCAGCATAAAAGGTCAGCCTCATCCATATAACGGCCTTGTAAAAGACGGAGGACGAGCGGACAGAGGTTCAGGGCACTCTTATGCACTTGAGGTGGGAAACTGCTCCACAAAGTGGAACAAGCAAGAATGCTCAACCTCACTTTCATTAAAGACACATAACGTGTATCCACAGGACACGTGGCCTGTGATTGAAAAAGTGTCATTGTCAAACGATTCCGGAATAGTCCCATCTCTAGGAGGGGACCCCCACGTGGGACGTGGCTATGTGAGAAATTGAATAACCGACGAAAGGATAACGTTCTACGAGTCAGGGCTTGGAATGTCAGAAGCTTGAATGTGGCAGGATAGCTAAAAAATCCGCAAAAGGAAATGCAAAAGCTTAACACACATGTAGTAGGGATCAGTGACACTACAATAGTGAAGCCATATTCACAGTATACAAATTTTTTCTTTAAAGAGGAAGGATTATACAGGGTGAGTCACCTAACATTACCGCTGGATCTATTTCGTAAACCACATCAAATACTGACGAATCGATTCCACAGACCGAACGTGAGGAGAGGGGCTAGTGTAATTGGTTAATACAAACCATAAAAAAATGTACGGAAGTATGTTTTTTAACACAAACCTACGTTTTTTTTAAATGGAACCCCGTTAGTTTTGTTAGCACATCTGAACATATAAACAAATACGTAATCAGTGCCGTTTGTTGCAATGTAAAATGTTAATTCCATCCGGAGATATTGTAACCTAAAGTTGACGCTTGAGTACCACTCCTCCGCTGTTCGATCGTTTGTTTCGGAGAGCACCGAATTAAGTAGGGATCCAAAGGGAACGCTGATGGACCTTAGGTAAGATTGGAACAGAACATTACGTCCACATGCTAACACCTTTTTATTGGTCTTTTTCACTGACGCACATGTACATTACCATGAGGGGTGAGTTACACGTTCGACGGGCGTTTCATAGGAGGTGGAGGACGCATAAATTGGCCAGCCCGTTCTCCTGATCTTACACCTCTGGACTTCTTTATGTGGGGTACGTTATAGGAGAACGTGTACCGTGATGTGCCTACAACCCCATAGGATATGAAACAACGTATTGTGGCAGCCTGCGGCGACAGTACACCAGATGTACTGCGGCGTGTACGACATTCATTACGCCAGAGATTGCAATTGTGTGCAGCAAATGATGGCCACCACACTGAACATCTATTGGCCTGATATGTCGGGACACACTCTATTCCACTCCGTAATTGAAAACGGAAACCACGTGTGTAGGTGTACCTCACCCCTCATGGTAATGTACATGTGCGTCAGTGAAAAAGACCAATAAAAAGGTGTTAGCATGTGGACGTAATGTGCTGTTCAGTCTCTTCTGTACCTAAGGTCCATCACCGTTCCCTTTGGATCCCTACGTAATTCGGTGCTCTCCGACACACGATCGAACAGCGGAGGAGTGGTACTCAAGCGTAAACTTTAGGTTACAATATCTCCGGATGGAATTAACATTTTACAATGCAACAAATGGCACTGATTACGTATTTGTTTATATGTTCAGATGTGCTAACAAAACTAACGGGGTTCCATTTAAAAAACGTAGGTTTGTGTTAAAAAACATACCTCCGTGCATTTTTTTATGGTTTGTATTAACCAATTACACTAGCCCCTCTCCTCACGTTCGATCTGTGGAATCGATTCGTCAGTATTTGATGTGGTTTACGAAATATATCCAGCGGTAACGTTAGGTGACTCACTCTGTATTATTGGTTTCAACGAACTACAACGTCATTTGATACTAAATTTACTTGCAATTGTGTAATAGCATGGAATTTGCCTTGAACACTTTTGCTTTTTGTGGTGTTCATCCCCATTATGAAATTACTCTCTTTCTTTCCTGGCATTTATCCTGACTTACGGGGTCTGCAGGTTTATCAGATGTGGCATGATAATTTTAAGGGGTGACCAGATGCCCTTCCTATTCCACCTCGTATCCTCCGGGAAGGAGTAAGTGTAACCCAACTGTTTGCATGTAGTGTAATCCATGGAATAGTGCGAATGTGTACAGTCTGCGAGCCGTGTAACTGAGGTGGAACGTGAGGACCAGTTCCATATTCACCTAGTGGGATGTGCAAAACCGCCAAAAATTCACATCCAGGCCGCCCGGCGCACTGGCTCGCGTCGTTAATCGGCTGGGCGCTATCGATGCGGGGTCGGTTCTCATACCACAGTCCTGGAAGCAGCGCGTTAGCGCTCTCAGCTACTCTGGCCGGTAGATGCTATGATTGACTACTACATATAAATAACAATGTCATAAATTGCTACAATACACATATGTATAAGAGTGAAGAGAGAATAATGAGAGGACGATGAAGAAAAAAGTGCTCGGATTAAAAAGGATATAAAACAGGGATGTAGTTTTTCACCCCTCCTACTCAATAAGTATACCGAAGAAGCATTGATGGAAATAGAAGAAAGGTTTAGGAGAGGAATTTAAATTCAAGGTGGAAACATATCAAAAGCAGTACAGGAAGACAGAGTTTGGAATACATCTAGCAGATTATTGAGGACGTTGGTGGCAAGTGGGCACTCTGAGATGAAGTGCAACAACACGACTATTACGTTTGGTGTGTAGAAAGTAAGAGTCTGGAGATACACTATCTGACATTCGGAAAGTGTCATCCACACAATTCCGAAGACTGAAACAATTGACAAGAGAGAGAATTATCGGACAATCAGCTAACACGAGTAATATACAGAAGAAAGAAAACGAATATAGAGGTTGTGTTAGGTGAAGATCAGTTTGTCTTTAGGAAAGGTACAGGCACTTGACAGGCAATTCTGACGCTGCCATTGATAATGGAAGCAAGAGCGAAGAAAGAATATAAGAGAGAGAAAAAAAGAACGTAGTGGTAGGGTTAAAGAGTGTAAGACAGGTATGTAATCTTTTGTTCTACTCATCAATCTGTACTTCGAAGATGCAATGATGGATATAAAAGGGAGGTCTAGAAGTGAAATTAAACTTCAATGTGGGAGGATATCAATGATACGAGTTTCTTTCTATCCTCAGTGAAAAATGGAGTTACGTGGTCTGCTGAACGGAGTGAAAGTTGTAATGAGTATAGAATGTAGACTGAGGATAAATCGGAGAAAGATGAAGGTAATGAGAAGTAGCAGAAATGAGAACAGCGATGATCAGGATTGATCGTCACGAAATAGACGAAACTGAGGAATTCTGCGATCTAGGCGTAAAATGGATATAAAAAGGAGAGTAACGCTGGGAAAGAAGGCATTTCGGGCCAAGAGAAGTATACTAGTATCAAACATAGCACTTAATCTGAAGAAAGAATATCTGAGAATGAACGTTTGGAGTGCAACATTGTATGATAGTGAAATACGGACTGTGGGAAATCCTTTGCAGAAGAAAATCCACTCATATGAAATGCGGTCCCAAAATATCGGTGTTCTGATAAGGTATGGAATGAGGAGGTCCTCCGCTGGATCGACGAGGAAAATAAAATGTGGAAAACACCATCAAGAAGAAGGGCAGGATGATAGGGTATCTGTTAAGACATTAAGGAATAACTTCCATGGTTCTTTTGGGAGCTGTAGAAGATAAAATCTGAAGAGGAGGAAAGAGACTGGGATACATTCAGCAAATAACTGAGACCATAGGGCGCAAGTGCTTCTCTGATATGATAGGGATGGCACAGGAGAGGAAGTCGTAGCGGGCTACATCCAACCACTCGGAAGACTGATGGCTAAAAAATAAAGATCTAACGAATCTATTGATAATCCCGGAACTATTGGAAACTATTCGGCTTGTCTTTCACTATCATAGATTGACCGAGTTTTGCATCTGCTGCCACGGATCCACAGAGTTTTGCTCCTGTAGAGGTGGATTTGCGTACATTCACATTACATAACGGCAAACCGACAACTTAATACTGCTTCAAAAGAACATAAATGGTGTATTGACTACAAAAAATGTTAAAATGTGTGTGAAGTCCTAAGGGACCAAACTGGTGAGGTAATCCGTCCCTAGACTTACACACTACTTAAACTAACTTAAACTAACTTATGCTAAGGGAAACACACACATACACCCATGCCCGAGGGAGGACTCGAACCTCCGGTTGGAGGGGCCGCGCAATCCGTGACATGGGGCCTCAAACCGCGTGGCCACTCCGCGCTGCTATTGACTACAGTTGTCTCTGAAAACAAAGTCACATTAAACAAGAGCAGAAAGTAGATAAAACCCCACATACAAGTCCTGTCCCGCCCCATCATTATCCTCTGCATGCGTTTCAAAGTCTGAGTCCTCCTGTGTACTGTTCACAGTTGTTCCACGATCGATTGCGTTCTTATAGGAAGCAAGGTTTTCGTTTTCTTCCCAAGTCTACACGAAATACTCTTTGAGCAGGAAGTCAATGTCCTTCACTTTCATTTCCTTTGCCTCTTCTGAATATACCTTTCCCTTTAACAGCGTCTATTGTCTAGGTCACTTCACCTCTTACTAGTGTGTCTTCGTATTTCCTTGCGGCAATCACAACGCATTTTACGTGGGCAAATGTGAAGTGCCACTGAATAGGCTGATTAATAAAATCAGGAACTACGTCCTTTCCACACTGATTGTCGACATTTGTTTCTAATTTCAAAACTGTTTCGTGAACCTCCAACAATGCTCTGCATTCACTCGGTGTGGTAATAGTTCCATTAGACCTGAGATACTTTTTACTCTACCAAAAACTCTGGCCCCAGAAGGGGCCACCATCTGCCCAGTCGCCAACCGGTATCAAACACTGGCGTCGGAGCAGGGGAAGGCCATGGAACCGGCCTAAAACCAACCAACATAAGTCATGGCGAGCTCGCCCCTGGCATTCCCTGCCAGGCACTTGGGTTCCCAGAGATCCCAGATTCTGACCGAAAACAAATCCTGGAGCCATCGGATTTGGTGTAAATACAATGATACTCATCAGATTCAACCAGAGCAGAGAGAGCTACATTCACTCCCGATGCCGTAAACAACCAGGATAACAAAAAGCTCTTTTCACCGTCGAACGTCTGCGGACAAGAAAGGTTCTCTAAGTGCTTCCTCTGCCTAGGGGTGGGACACATGCAATTCCTAGAGATGAGTGGGCGAAATCGAGAGTGCAAGGTGCCCGCTACCCAAAACGCAGCCTCCCGACTGCAAGCATGTGGTCGCGGGTTACCGTGACTGGGAAGCGGTAGCTCGCTACTGCAGAGCCCCACACAAGGTGAAGGTAGACTGTCCCGTCAGACGTCTGCGCCGAGGTGCAAGTAACGAGCGGACGCCGTATGCAAGCACCTCCGCATCTGGGGCCAGCGAACCAAAATACATACAAGGACGGGCACACCAGAGGAACACCTAGATCATCCCCCTTCCAAAAAGGAGAAAATCCACTGCTCTGAGCGAAAGGCATCAGCAGCAGCGCAAGTGCTACCCACGTCGTCAGTGCAGCGGCAGTGCATTGCTGCTCTTCACCATCCGCCGTGGCCATCGGAATGCATTGGTCGCCACGCTGTCCATGGCGTCGAACTGGTCTCTCAGCTCGCCAGGACGCAGCGAGGCGTTGTGGGCTACCCAAGCAGCACGAGCGGCTAGAAAGATCATTCTTGACGTTATCCACGTTCGGAGTTCCGATGTCAGGCCATCCGTGACAAATACATTGCTGTCAGAACCGCTGCCAGCCTCAAACGACACAAAAAAAAAACAGAAATGGAAACTACAAAGCAAACAAAAAAGTGAATTACACAAAAATACCTGTTGCACAATCTGGAGAAGAAGCACACCCACTACTCCCCAAACCCAAGGAGTGGAAAGTATCTCCTGAACGATCTGACACATCACAGCCCAAACTATTGTTCTCACGTATTCTGAGGTTCTTATTATTTCCTTTCATTGAAATAGCATGCCATACAGTAGTTGCCTATTGAATCTTACGTGTTTCCCTTTGATCCACAACAGTCAGAAGATTTGCTGATCCTATACGGTCTTTCGCTTTTGGAACTGATTGTACACGTATCCATCATAAATTTACGTAATCATCGAGCAAATGGTAAAAAAATCTTCATATTTCATTCAACAAATACACCATAAATGATTCCCATGTATTCATAAACGTCAAAAACCAAAAAAAAAAAAAAAAAAAATCCCAAATAAGGCTAGGTAGTTTCCTGCGTGCCACATGCTTTTCCATATCACAGCAGGGTCTGTGGTCTAGGGGTAGCGCATTTGACAAGTAATCAAAACATCCTCAGGCCCTGGTTTGAATACCGCCACCTATTAAAAATAGGTGGCTGAAGACTTCCGACATAAGACGACACTCGCTTTCATCCAAAGGCCTTGTCAAAGAGGGCGGAGGAGTGGACAAAGGTTCAGGGCATTCTCATACACTTGGTATGGGAAACTGTACAACAAAGAGGAAGAATCAAGAATGGACAATGGCATTAGAATCCAGAATGCAATGGTAATCACTAAGACACATAATATGTATCCACAGGACATATGGTTTTCTAATTTAAAAAGTGTCATAATGATATCTCCATTAGCTAAAGATTCCCGAATAGTCCTCAATTGGATATCCGGGAGGAGGAGACTGCCAAAGGGGAGTCGGTCATGAGAAAAAGACTGAATAACCAAAGAATATGAGTCGGGGTGTGGAGTGTCAGAAGCTTGAACGTGGTAGAGAACCTAGAAAATCTGAAAAGGGAAATGTAAAAGCTCAATCTGGAAATAGTGGGAGTCAGTGAAATGAAATCTAAAGAGAACAAGAGTTTTTTGTAGGATGAATATAGGGTGATAACAGCAGCAGAAAGTAGTATAATGGGAGTAGGATTCAATATGAATAAGAAGAAAGGAAAGAGAGTGTGTTAGTGTTATTCTCATCAGAATCCAAAGGAAACCTACATCAACATAAAGAGTTCAGGTATACATGTTGATCTCTTAAGCTCAAGATAAAGAGATAGAGACATTTTATGAGGATATTGAACGGGTAGCGCGGTATCTAAAGATAGATCTGTCATGGGGGACTGGATTGACGTTGTAGGGGAAGGTGTGGAAGGAAGGATTAAGAGAGAATGTGGACTTGCTACTAGGAATGAGAGAGGAGAAACAGTAATTGAGTTCTGTAATAAATTTCACCTTGTAATAGTAAATACAAATAAAGAATTGCAAGAGTAGGACGTATACTTGGAAAAGGCTGAGAAAAATAATAAGAATTCAGTTAGAGTACATCAAGGTCAGACAGAGGTTCTGAAATCATATACTGGACTGTACTACGTATCCAGGACCAGATATAGTCTCAGATCACAATTCAGTAGTGATGAGGAACAGGCTGAAGTTTAAGAGACTAGTCTGGAAGAATCTATATGCAAATATGTGGGTTACGAAACTACTAATGAATGAGGAGATACGCTTCAACTTTCTATAGCAACATACCCACAAAGTTAATAACTGTGAGGAATAACAGGAGAAATATTTCCGGTAATCGATAAGAGAAGGAAATCACAAGAATGTTCAGGGAAATTCAGGATTACCGAATTGCAAGTCGATGAGGAAAGGAGTAAATAGGATATGGAGGGAAGGTAAGGCGAAATGGCTGAATAAATAAATATGAAGGAATCGGAAAAGAAATGATCTTAGGAAGGACTGAACCAGCTTAGAGAAAAGACAAAACAAAATTCAGTGAAATTAAAAGCAAGGGTTCTAACATTAAGAGTGCAAATATGTGAGAGGCAAAAGTTGTCTAATGAATTGATAGAAGAAGTATGGGTGGATATTGAAGACAGAGGGGATCATCTATTAGAATTTAGAATTTGAAAGTGATTTCGAAGATTTAAGAAAAAATAAGGCATCTAGAATAGCTAAGATTTCATCAGAATTTCTAAAATCGTTAGAGGAAGTGGCAAGAAAACGACTGCTGCTGTTGGTGTTGACAAGAGTTGACAAGTGCGAGAATTATCGGACAATCACCTTAATAGGTCATTTATCCAAGTTTATGACAAAAATAATGCACAGCAGAAACGAAAAATTGAGGGTGTGTTAGATGACTATCACTTTGACATTAGGATAGGTAAATGCCCTAGACAGGCAATTCTGAAATTGCGGTTGGTAATGGAAGCAAGACTAAATAAAGATCAAGACACTTTCTTAGGATTTGTTGACCTGGGAAGAGAGTTCGACAGTGTCAGATGGTGGAAGGTTTCCGAAATTCTGAGGAAAGTTGCGGTAAGCTCTATGAAGAATCGGGTAATATACAACATGTAACAGCCAAGATGGAATAATAAGAGAGGAAGACTAAGAGCAAAGTGCTCGGATTAAAAAGGCTGTAAGACAGGGATGTAGTCTTTCGTCCCTATGTTCTATCTGCTCATCGAAGAAGCAACAGGTATAAAAGGAAGGTCCAAGAGTGAAATTGAAATTCAAGTTGGGAGGATAACAATGATACGAGTCGTTGATGACATTGCTATCCTCATGCAACTGAAGAGGAATTACATGATCTACTGAATGGAATGAACATTGTAACGAGTGTCGAATGTGGACTGAGAATACATTGAAGAAAGGCGAAAGTAATGAGAAATTGCAGAAATGAGAACTGCAAGGAACTTAACATAAGGATTGATGTTCACGACATAAATGAAATTGAGGAATTCTGCGACATAGGCAGCAAAGTAATGCAAGTTGGACAGAGCAAGGAGGACATCAAAAGGAGACTAACAATGCGAAAGTTGGCATTGCTGGTCAAGATAAATTTACTGGTACCAAACACAGGCCTTATTTTGAGGAAGAAGTCTCTAGGAATGTACATTCGGTGCACAGCATTGTATAATAGTGACTGTGTGAAAACTGCAACAGAATCGAAGCATTTGAGATATGATGCGACCTACGAATGTTGAAGTTTAGGTCCAGTATAAGGTACAGAATGAGAAAGTTCTCCGCTGAATCGATGAGGGGAACAGAATTGTAAGACATCAGTTAAGAAATAAAGGAGTAACTCCTACGGTACTAGAAGTAGCTGTAGAGGGTAAAAAGTGTAAAAGGAATTTGGAGTACATCCTGAAAATAACTAAGGACGCAGTTTGCAAGTACTGCTATGGGATGGAGAGGATGGCATAGGAGAGGAATTCGTACTGGGCTGCATCAAATCAGTCGGAAAACTGATTACCCAACAAAAAAACAAAAAACCAAGAAAAAAAGCGTGCAATGGGGACAAATTGTCAAAACTGCCATGAAGTAGTAAGCCGGGAAAGCAGTATTATTCAGACAAAACACGCGACGTGTACACAGTGATTCTGCATCTTGTCTTCTCAGATAATTGCGCTTGCTATGGATACACTAAGTCTACTGCTTTATCATGCAATTTAAATACCCATATTTGCTTTGTAAGCAGAAATGTTGTAATTGTAACCTATTTTTCTGGTACGTTTGAGGGCAGACGAAAACTGATTTCTCCATTTTCTAAAGGCGTAATCGATAGACGGCAGCGTTGAGAATATAATGGTGGCGACATCTCATTTTTCAGAAAAAGTGGGCTAACTGCCGCTTGCTTCAGGTCACCTTATCAATTTCCTATGGTTTGCTACTGAAGAATGTAATTAATTTACTTAGTCGTTAGTGCGATATCAGAGCAATTGCGTGATGAAGCTTGCGATAAAAAGTGTGCATGGCATTATGGCAGCATGTAGCTACGTTCAGTAATAGTTACTTCTGTAAAATATCTGGGAATATGCGTGCGGAACGATTTGAAGTGGAATGATCACATAAAATTAATTGTTGGTAAGGCGGGTACCAGGTTGAGATTCATTGGGAGAGTCCTTAGAAAATGTAGTCCATCAACAAAGGAGGTGGCTTACAAAACACTCGTTCGACCTATACTTGAGTATTGCTCATCAGTGTGGGATCCGTACCAGATCGGGTTGACGGAGGAGATAGAGAAGAGCGGCGCGTTTCGTCACAGGGTTATCTGGTAACTGTGATACCTTTACGGAGATGTTTAGCAAAACTGAAGTGGCAGATTCTGCAAGAGAGGCGCTCTGCATCGCGGTGTAGCTTGCTCGCCAGGTTTCGAGAGGGTGCTTTTCTGGATGAGGTATCGAATATATTACTTCCCCCTACTTATACCTCCTGAGGAGATCACGAATGTACAATTAGAGAGATTCGAGCGCACACGGAGGCTTTCAGACTGTCGTTCTTCCCGCGAACCATACGCGACTGGAACACCGTTGGGTGGCTTGCGAGGTATAAATGTGGATGTAGATGTAGAATTAACATAATGACTTGATTTGGACCTAAAAATTCAGAAAAAAATTATTAAATACACACAGCAGACAGCTCTATTGATCACATCTGTTCTATAGAGGCTTAAACAAAGATTTCAGATGCTGGAACTAGAAAAACTAAGCAGAAATGCCTATTATTGTAATATATTCTCGTTTTGTGGATGACCCTGCACCATTTACTTCTACTGTGGATAAATTTCACCCGAATGGAAGCAATGCCTGTTGCCTTATGCCGCGGGATCTTCAGCTGAAACTTGTTTTCCTGAAATTTCGCTAGCATGTGTGGCTGGCATTGTCAAAGAGTCATGCTACTTTGGTGCTGTCAGTTGAGCCAGCTATTTGAAATTTTGTGTACCTGTCGCTCATCATCTGAAGGCCTCTGTCTGTTGAATAGCGCTGTGGTTCTCTGACTTGCTATCTACAATGGTCGCTCGCTCCACCTCGGAAACTAGTATCCGTTCACGTAGAGGCTTTCCTCCTTCCTCTTGGGGGTATTGTCATGTTTGTGAATTTTTATGACTTCACTAAACAAACTGGGTGTGGTACCTGTTCTTCACTGCTAGAACCTGTGTGTTGCGTAATTTTATTATGTGATCCGTCTCACGCAGCACATGCTCCACCATGACAAGTTTCTCCACTTATCCAAATTTTCAACACCGTCTACATTCGGTAATCCTGGTACTGAGGGAGAGTTGAGTCATTTCAACATACACACTTCAGGATGGCATTGCAGACCTCGCGAGTAGCTCCATTCTGTTCTTTGCAGTATTCCTCTTTGATCATCTTGATTTTTTTGTGAATATGTTTTACGCTATGTTTGCACAATGTACGATCATTTCTGTCCGTCACCTTGTTAACGCGTGGTAGAGAGGCCTTACCAGAAATTTCTGCTTTTGACGTGTCAGCTCGCAGTGTAGTAGGCTTGTAGGCTTCGTGACACTTACTATGCAACTGGTGAAGTACCTTTCGTGCCTTGTCTCTGAAGTGCTAATTCTAGCATAATGGCATTTCATGCATTACGATCGTGTTAATCATCTCTGTTTTCTGGCTAGAGTGATTATTTTAGGTTCTCACCATTACTGGCAAGCAGCCCCTCTACGATGGTTAGCTGTTGGTATTTTTCAACATCCACAGTAAATTTTATGTTGGCAGGAAGACTGTTCCGATGTCTTAAGAATTAACAGAGATGTTCCTCACCATGGCTGCTAACGTCGGTAATGTCATCGATGTATCTGCATGAGAACTTAGGTTTAAGGGGTGCCGAGTCCAGCCCCGTCTTTCGGAATGCTCTATGAAGGAATCAGATATCGCTGGACTTAGTAGACCACCCACAGTGGCGTTTTTCAGCTCTTCATAGAAATCGCTATGCCTCATACAGTAGCTTATGGCAAGACCTTCACGAGGGACCTTGGTGATGTCTCTTCGGAAAATGGAACTGATATGTTCCAGAGGGCACTGAGTAACACTTCAACAACCAAAGAAAAAGCATCAAAACAAATGACATTTTTCAGCTTCTCAATAAAACGGCCCAAATCTTTTATTTATTATCTGGCCTTTCCAATGTGCGGCTCTTTATACACTCCTGGAAATTGAAATAAGAACACCGTGAATTCATTGTCCCAGGAAGGGGAAACTTTATTGACACATTCCTGGGGTCAGATACATCACATGATCACACTGACAGAACCACAGGCACATAGCACAGGCAACAGAGCATGCACAACGTCGGCACTAGTACAGTGTATATCCACCTTTCGCAGCAATGCAGGCTGCTATTCTCCCATGGAGACGATCGTAGAGATGCTGGATGTAGTCCTGTGGAACGGCTTGCCATGCCATTTCCACCTGGCGCCTCAGTTGGACCAGCGTTCGTGCTGGTCGTGCAGACCGCGTGAGACGACGCTTCATCCAGTCCCAAACATGCTCAATGGGGGACAGATCCGGAGATCTTGCTGGCCAGGGTAGTTGACTTACACCTTCTAGAGCACGTTGGGTGGCACGGGATACATGCGGACGTGCATTGTCCTGTTGGAACAGCAAGTTCCCTTGCCGGTCTAGGAATGGTAGAACGATGGGTTCGATGACGGTTTGGATGTACCGTGCACTATTCAGTGTCCCCTCGACGATCACCAGTGGTGTACGGCCAGTGTAGGAGATCGCTCCCCACACCATGATGCCGGGTGTTGGCCCTGTGTGCCTCGGTCGTATGCAGTCCTGATTGTGGCGCTCACCTGCACGGCGCCAAACACGCATACGACCATCATTGGCACCAAGGCAGAAGCGACTCTCATCGCTGAAGACGACATGTCTCCATTCGTACCTCCATTCACGCCTGTCGCGACACCACTGGAGGCGGGCTGCACGATGTTGGGGCGTGAGCGGAAGACGGCCTAACGGTGTGCGGGACCGTAGCCCAGCTTCATGGAGACGGTTGCGAATGGTCCTCGCCGATACCCCAGGAGCAACAGTGTCCCTAATTTGCTGGGAAGTGGCGGTGCGGTCCCCTACGGCACTGCGTAGGTTCCTACGGTCTTGGCGTGCATCCGTGCGTCGCTGCGGTCCGGTCCCAGGTCGACGGGCACGTGCACCTTCCGCCGACCACTGGCGACAACATCGATGTACTGTGGAGACCTCACGCCCCACGTGTTGAGCAATTCGGCGGTACGTCCACCCGGCCTCCCGCATGCCCACTATACGCCCTCGCTCAAAGTCCGTCAACTGCACATACGGTTCACGTCCACGCTGTCGCGGCATGCTACCAGTGTTAAAGACTGCGATGGAGCTCCGTATGCCACGGCAAACTGGCTGACACTGACGGCGGCGGTGCACAAATGCTGCGCAGCTAGCGCCATTCGACGGCCAACACCGCGGTTCCTGGTGTGTCCGCTGTGCCGTGCGTGTGATCATTGCTTGTACAGCCCTCTCGCAGTGTCCGGAGCAAGTATGGAGGGGTCTGACACACCGGTGTCAATGTGTTCTTTTTTCCATTTCCAGGAGTGTATGTTGGTAAACCATGAGTGCTTGCGATCTGGCTTTTGATGAGAGGTGGCAAGCCATTTGATTTGTTTCTTTTCATTAAATATGATAATTAATTTCAGTGAGAAGATAAAGAGGAAACATTATCCAACAGTAATAGCTTTGACGCCTAAATATAACTACAACGACTTCTTAATAACTTATTGTTTGAGGTAGCGTTTCCACATTCTACATGGTGTGGGTCTGTTCTTCGATTTTCTGAGAGAGCTTTGGAATGACGCACATGATTGACTCAGGGCAGGCGTTGCGGGACCGACAGAAAAAGCTGGCACTCTTATGCAGCAGGGACTCAGCCACTCTCAGAAACGGCGCTGGGCCTTGCGACAGGTAGCGACAGGTGTGTTATCTGTGTGAATGTCGTATGGATGGTTGGGTCGCCTGCTAAATGGAGTTTTTTTCGTCTTTACAACCTGTCTCCAATCTGGCCGGGGAAGCTTAGCTGTCAAATAAGAGAAACAACCTTTGTCTGCAGGAGGCAGGCGATATGCTGTGTTCAGAATAGTGTCTCAGAGGACCGCCATTTCCAACTTTCCAAAAAACATGAGAAAACCGCAGAATAAGTGAGTAGCCTCAAGCACAACTTTTTCTTAATTTTCTAGGATCTGGGAAGCGGGGCTAGTTGCTGGGCATGGAAACACACGGTAAAAGTATACGTTCTGTAATGAGGCAGATCACAAAGAGGGAATTTTTTTTTTAGGAAAGCAAGGTAGTCGGAGAAGTCGTTGAAGGCTTTCACAGACATGCTTTCATGGCTAGATATAAGCTAAAGCAGCGATTATGCCATTGGAAGACAGGAAGTGCTTACATTATTGATTTCTGGACTTGTTGCCTTGACAGAAAGGAAAGAGGAGACGGCTCGAATTAGTCAGACAAGGGAGGACTTGGACATGGGCTCCGGCACTGAAGACATCTCTGCAGACGAGGAACTCCACTGTAGCACCCGACATGGATGACTAGTGCGATCCTTGCGATCCAGCCAGTACGCTGTTCGTCTTCCGCTGATAACTTATTGTGGTGTCACCGCCAGACACCACACTTGCTAGGTGGTAGCTTAAATCGGCCGCGGTCCATTAGTACATGTCGGACCCGCGTGTCGCCACTGGCAGTGATCGCAGACCGAGCGCCACCACACGGCAGGTCTCGAGAGACGGACTAGCACTCGCCCCATTTGTACGACGACGTTGCTAGCGACTACACTGACGAAGCCTTTCTCTCATTTGCCGAGAGACAGTTAGAATAGCCTTCAGCTAAGTCCATGTCTACGACCTAGCAAGGCGCCATTAGCCTTAGATAGCTTGTATCTAAAGAGTCTCACTTGTATCGCCACAATCTCCAGATGTCTCATCAAGAACGATGTATACAAAGGATGGATTAAAAGTTAAGTATTCAAGGAGCTACGTACTTTTCTTTATAGTATTCATTACGAATCCTGTTTCAGACCTCACTCCATCCTTCGTGAGTTAGCGCGTGCATCTTGGCCGCCTCTTTCAATTAGTGTGCGTAGTGTTGGCAAGTCTGCCGACACTACACTTATGCCGTCGGCACACGGACCGTGCTGTCGAACGTTAACGTTGAGCGTGCCAAGTTCAACGTGCTGCTGAACGCTCTGGAACGATGCGACTTGTGCATACGGTACGTGGGCCCCAACGTCGTATACGCGATCGCAACGCACTCCAGCGGCAGTTGAGGGATGTTTCTAGTTCGTAAATCACACTGTTTACTCAACGTGCGCGCGTAAAATTTCCTCGTTCGCTCTATTAAAACACACATTACCTCCATCGTCCCCGAAAAGGAAAATGCCATGTCCAATCAATAAGGACACAGGCTTATAAAAAGTTGCATTACAAACAGTGCGGTACGAATTTGGAATACTTCTCCGCATAAGATAAACATTATTTCATCATTCCCACATTTTAGTATAATCCCAAGGTCGGTCTTACTTAATCACTGTTCCTGCCGAGTAGCAGAAACTTTGCAATATGTGAATTACGATGCGTAAAAGAAAAATGAGCAAAATATCTTTTTACAAGTAGCGCAAGCTGTCCTCTAGATAAAGCCAATCGAACAAAGTCACCACTCAAAAAAGATGAACTTATATTTCTATAACATCAAATATTATAGTATATACTTACATTAAACTAATAATAAAGTATCAGAACCTAATATAAGCGCGAATGTCAGGAAATAAAATCTAAGAGTGTCGAGACTCGAACCACCGCCCCAACTAACGACCCAAAGCAAGACAGCGACGCTACTCATTACGCCAAACCAAAAACCCAACATTTGGAACTAATCATAATATGTTACGTCTTGCAGAAAACCTTATCGTAGATATGTTACTGATTGAAATTTAGTTATAACAAGTTGTACCAAGAACATTGCGTTTTGGGTGTGTCTTCAGTGTGTCGTTGCCTTCAAATAGCCTACTCTCATAATATGCAAGTTACAATAATTCTTTTGCCATGAATATGTTGTTTCTCATTATTTTATTGGAACGAATCACACAGTTAACAACGGGTTTTCCAGTGATTCTCAATTGCTGCTCCTCAGACACGGCATACATACATATAAGCTTGAAATGAATGCCAATATGGCGCCTCATAACTCTGTACTGAAGGGAGACGGCGTGCGTGTGACGTAGTGGCGTTGTGCCATCTCATTGGTCAACGCTCAGACGCACGCTCAGAATATCTGACATGCCGGATATTGCTTTGCACGTTCGGAAAGACCTCCCAAACGTGCCATTCCACGCTATGACGTCAGAAATTCGGCACGCTCAACGCTCAACGTTCGGATGCACGGTCCGTGTGCCGACGGCTTTAGGAACGATGCGACTTGTGCATACGGTAGGTGGGTCCCAACGTGGTATACGCGATCGAAACGCACTCCAGCGGCAGTTTGAGGGATGTTTCTAGTTCGTAAATCACACTGTTTACTCAACGGGCGCGCGTAAAATTCCGACGTTAGCTCTATTAAAACGCACATTTCCTCTATCGTCCACGAAAAGGGAAGTGCCATGTCCAATCAATAAGGACACAGGCTTATAAAAGTTCCATTACAAACAGTGCGGTACAAATTTAGAATACTTCTCCGAATAAGATAAACATTATTTCATCATTCCCACATTTTAGTAAAACCCCAAGGTCAGTCTTACTTGATCACTGTTCCTACCCAGCAGCAGAATCTCTGCAACATGTGAATTACGAAGCGTAAAAGAAAAAGGAGCAAAATATCTTTATACAAGTAGCGCAAGCTGTCCTGTAGATTAAGCCAATCCAACGAAGTCAGCCCTCATAAAAAGGTGAACTTATGTTTACATAACATCAAATATTGTAGCATTTTCTTATATTAAACTAATAATAAAGTATCGGAACCTAATAACAACGCGAATGTTGGGAAACAAAATTTGGAACTGTTCAGACGCGAACCACCGCCCCCAACAAAAGTTCACTGCTGGACACAGACGCTACCCATTACGCTAAACATGCAACACAATCCTCTTCCGTCAACATATTGGATTACCCCTTGCCAGAAACGTTAATAGTAGATAATTATGTTACTAATTGAAATTTAATTATAGCAAATTGTACGAAGAACAATGCGTTTTGGATGGATCTTCAATGTGTCGCTGCCTTCAAATAGCCTACTCTCATAATACGCTCGTTACAATAATTATTTTGCCACGACTATGATGTTTCTCATTATTTTATTGGAACGAATCACACAGTTAACAACGGGGTTCCCAGTTATTCTTACTTCGCTGGTGCTCAGAAATGGCATATGCATGTATAGACTCGAAATGAATGCCAATATGGCGCCTCACAACTCTGTGCTGACGGGAGACGGCGTGCGTGTGACGTAGGTGGCGTTGTGCCATCTCATTGGTCAACGCTCAGACGCACGCTCAGAATATCTGACATGCTAGATATTGCTCTGCACGTTCGGAAAGACTCCCGAGCGTGCCATTCCACGCTATGACGTCAGAAACTGGGCACGCTCAACGCTCAACGTTCGGATGCACGGTCCGTGTGCCGACGGCTTTATAATGATCGTAAAAGCAGCAGTGGCACATTAGGACAACATCTGATAAGAATTCAGTCTACTCATTGGAGCCATGTGCTATACGTCCATCAGTGGATTTGTGGATGCATGCTCCTTTTCAGTCAAGTAGTCACTGTAATCGAACGATAGGAAAAAGGTGGGTTACTTCAGAACACCAGTTGCATCTATAGCTGCCTCTTTTTCTACTTTCGAAGTATCTTTGCGGACAGTGAGGCTCATTTGGTTTGACATTCTTCAAATTTTTTATGTTTTCTTATCGTCAGATAGACAAAAGCGTTTTCTCATTTAAACTTTATTTGAATAAATGTAAGATGTTTATTCAAATAATTCTTTGTGAAGGCCATTAGCATTTTGTTTTTCGATAAATAATTCCCCGTTTATGACCCACAGCTGGAGTTGCAACATTTAATTGCGTGTAGTCCGTTCGTTTATAGAATTTAGTTGGAGTCTTGAGGATGTTTGTCTGTTTCATATAGAATTCTCTGACTGTGGTTCTTTTCTCTTCACATTCAAAGCTTGCGAGGTTCTATAATGGTACATCTTTATGGATTTCATTTAACGCATACTGCAGCGATGTTAGGGCTCCTGCGTCACGCAGATTCCTGTGTACGACCGTCTAGGGAGAAGACACTTTCATTAACCGATTCGTATTCCGTTTTTCATTTCTGTTGAATGGCCAGTTAAATTTCGATATCTCGTGTAGTAGATCAAGTATTTTCTGCTCATAAGCTTCGGTCTTCATTACAATGATCGCAGTCCCCTTGTCAGCAGGTAGTACCAGTATCATCTTGTCAGCTGAATGCCTTTGATTTCTTTTAAATGTTCTCTTTTCATGTTACAAGTTGGTGGTTGATGCAGTATCATGAAGATTTTAGTGCACATGTACTCAGCTTTTTCACAAGGAAACTTCCGTAAAAATGATATCCTACAGAGGTAAAGTTCTAGGAATTATAGTGAAATTCCCTCCTTTTCAAAGGAATGGCAGGTCCTCTGAGGTTAGTTTTCCTTCACATAGGTTAACCATTCTGCGTGACTTCTCAGGAATCAACTTATCGATCTGATTTAAACAGCTAACGGCGAGCAAATATATTGGGACACAATCCATTAGTCAAGATATTAACAATTTTGTTACCTCAATGTAAAATGCTGTTATCGTATCATGAAAAAGGCAAATACGTCCTGGACAGTGTTACTTATGTAAAAGAAGGAAACTAGCTTCTCGACCTATTTTGCTGCTTCAAAAACGTTTAAATCAAAACATCTTTACTTGTCGGTATTAGTACACATGTCATGTAATCTAACGAATCATGTCAAGTTAAGTTTTGGAAATTTGTGGTAAGGTCTTATGGGACCAAACTGCTCAGGTCATCGGTCCTAAGCTTACGCACAACTTAAATTAACTTACGCTAAGGATAACACACACACCCATGCCCGAGGAAGGACTCAAACCTCCAACGGGTGGGAGCCGCACGGACCGTGACAAGGCGCCATAGACCGCGCGGCTACCCCGCGCGGCTCAAGTTAAGTAATGTGATACGTCATGTCGTGTCGTATAACACGACACATGTCATCGTGTCATCGAAAATGGTACATGTCTTGTTGTGCAATATAATAAAATGTGACATTAAAGTTTAGTATACATGCATCTACACTCGGGGATACTACTTATTGTATATGCATCCCCACTCTAGGATATTTCCTATTGTAAATGCATCCCACATCCTAGAAGCGCATTAATCTGTGTCTATTTGTTCGTATACTCGTTACCATACATCTAACACGGGGTGGTATTGGAGGGGCGGGGGGGGGGGGGTGAATGGTTCCTCCATGCAAAAATTCAACCCTGGCCCCGTCCCGAAATGTAAAGCATTGTTGTACCGTTCCCCCGATGAACAAATCCACCCACATAAATTTTATCTCCTTCAGAAAATCTTTTTCAGATATTACATGTATGCTGTTTAGCCCACAATCTGCAAGATGCTTATGCAGAAAAGAGCGCTCACTGTGCTGGAGAAGTAGGTTTAACTAGTAAAAAACGCGAATATGACAAGATGTTTTGATTGAAATGTCTATGAAACTGCCAGATAAGTCGAAGAGCTTCTTTCACATGTATAACTCCGCCCAGGACATATCCGCAATTTCTTGTGCAGCGATAGAAGCATATTTCATACTGTGTTCCAACTATTTCTATACCACAACATTGGCGTTAGACCGCTATAATATGGCAAACGATGTAGATTTTTGTTGATTCGGCCGACAACTGACCCGGTAGGTTTTTTATCGTCTTTCGAAGCATGTTACTTCAGTTGGACATAATTAGTCTGGATCCTCTACGATTACATGCCTGGTATATTTGATCCTTTTAGTAAAATCCTTACACCTGGTCCCTAAATATTCTGTCACCTTGTTGAGCCCATCGGCCTAAATCACACCCAGGATCTCTACCTTGCGGCAGAATCCGCTTCTTAAGTTCCTGACAACGGTGAGGGTCTGCTGCATCTTATGTGCTCCTACATCTACTGCAGGTTCCTCTCCACATGACCCCAACCAATGGTAAACCTATTCTTAAATTTCAAAGTGAGATTATCCGACCGAGGTTTCTTCCTGACAGCATTACCACTAACTCTCAGTTTCCACTTCTCCACCCTCTATCTACTTAGCCTCTCCATCTCTCGTCTGATTATGCCTGAAGAGCACACATACGCACTTCCTGCTGCACTATTAACCTATTCTTATTAACCCATTAACTCCAGCAGCAGGCCTCGCTGAATTCCCCAAAGTCTTCCCCGCTATATTTACTCCCGGTGAAACAACTTGCTACACAATTCCTAACGTTCCCCACACTTAAAAATCTACGACAATTTGCGCACTTCTCACTCGTGGTTCAATTTTACTACATTTTAAAGATATGTAATGAAATGTCAACAAACAAAAAAAGCACGTTATAAGCTACTAGTAAATTATCTGCGGTATTTTATTAAATACGCGAAATCTTTATAGTGTTGAGTGGTACTTAAGATAAGTAAATAAATTAGTGAAATCAAAGTGAAGTAGAAATTAGAAACTACACTCCTGGAAATTGAAATAAGAACACCGTGAATTCATTGTCCCAGGAAGGGGAAACTTTATTGACACATTCCTGGGGTCAGATACATCACATGATCACACTGACAGAACCACAGGCACATAGACACAGGCAACAGAGCATGCACAATGTCGGCACTAGTACAGTGTATATCCACCTTTCGCAGCAATGCAGGCTGCTGTTCTCCCATAGAGACGATCGTAGAGATGCTGGATGTAGTCCTGTGGAACGGCTTGCCATGCCATTTCCACCTGGCGCCTCAGTTGGACCAGCGTTCGTGCTGGTCGTGCAGACCGCGTGAGACGACGCTTCATCCAGTCCCAAACATGCTCAATGGGGGACAGATCCGGAGATCTTGCTGGCCAGGGTAGTTGACTTACACCTTCTAGAGCACGTTGGGTGGCACGGGATACATGCGGACGTGCATTGTCCTGTTGGAACAGCAAGTTCCCTTGCCGGTCTAGGAAAGGTAGAACGATGGGTTCGATGACGGTTTGGATGTACCGTGCACTATTCAGTGTCCCCTCGACGATCACCAGTGGTGTACGGCCAGTGTAGGAGATCGCTCCCCACACCATGATGCCGGGTGTTGGCCCTGTGTGCCTCGGTCGTATGCAGTCCTGACTGTGGCGCTCACCTGCACGGCGCCAAACACGCATACGACCATCATTGGCACCAAGGCAGAAGCGACTCTCATCGCTGAAGACGACACGTCTCCATTCGTCCCTCCATTCACGCCTGTCGCGACACCACTGGAGGCGGGCTGCACGATGTTGGGGCGTGAGCGGAAGACGGCCTAACGGTGTGCGGGACCGTAGCCCAGCTTCATGGAGACGGTTGCGAATGGTCCTCGCCGATACCCCAGGAGCAACAGTGTCCCTAATTTGCTGGGAAGTGGCGGTGCGGTCCCCTACGGCACTGCGTAGGATCCTACGGTCTTGGCGTGCATCCGTGCGTCGCTGCGGTCCGGTCCCAGGTCGACGGGCACGTGCACCTTCCGCCGACCACTGGCGACAACATCGATGTACTGTGGAGACCTCACGCCCCACGTGTTGAGCAATTCGGCGGTACGTCCACCCGGCCTCCCGCATGCCCACTATACGCCCTCGCTCAAAGTCCGTCAACTGCACATACGGTTCACGTCCACGCTGTCGCGGCATGCTACCAGTGTTAAAGACTGCGATGGAGCTCCGTATGCCACGGCAAACTGGCTGACACTGACGGCGGCGGTGCACAAATGCTGCGCAGCTAGCGCCATTCGACGGCCAACACCGCGGTTCCTGGTGTGTCCGCTGTGCCGTGCGTGTGATCATTGCTTGTACAGCCCTCTCGCAGTGTCCGGAGCAAGTATGGTGGGTCTGACACACCGGTGTCAATGTGTTCTTTTTTCCATTTCCAGGAGTGTAAATGAAAAACTTGGTTTAGTTTACAGAGTTACATTCTGGTAAACAGCGGGCAGAGCAGAAGAGACAATGACCGTGAAGTCAGCAAGTTCCACATAAGCGGACGCTGTCGATTCAGCCGTCAGGCTCACGTGTTTCTCAGTTGTCACATGTGAGCAAAGGCCCTCGCCCACATTCCAAGAGCCAGTGACCGACGTTAAGAAGACTCTTCGAGAAAATATTCAGCGTGATAGAATAGGCAATGACCGGCTCACGTGCTTCTCAGTTGCCACATTTGAGCAAAGGCCCTCGCCTACATTCCAAGAGCCAGTGACCTACATTAAGAAGATTCTTCGAGAAGCTTTCCAACGTGACAGACGAGGCAATGACCGTGAAGTCGTTCACCTCCAGTGAACTAAAGTGAATAAATACGCGAGACGCAATGGGCCCGACAAGAAAAGAAGAAGAGTAGCAGTAGTTTTCAGTCAGTTTCGGTGCTGAAGACCGTCATGCAAGAAGAGACTACATCATGCACAGACGTACTAAGTCCGCCGCTGTAATGGAATACCAAGCAGCAGCCTCGGCGCCAGAAGACATAAGTTAAAAGGTATTTGAAATCTGATTTTTACGTACCCGGGTGACTCGTGAGGACGGGAAGGAGGCGGCCTCACATCAGCAGTCACCTGTGAGCTGAAATGTAGATCTGACAGCCGAAGACTGGCAAGCGGGAGTCCGTTGTTCGAGTCCGGGACACTGGCCTTCCCCCGCCGCGCCGCTCCGCTGGCCGACGCACAGCACACGCGGCCGCTTAGAGAAGAGAAACACTGCGACGCCACATCCAAAGTATCACCATCCGATGCGCGACTTCGCTCTCAATAATTAAACGGGCCACCGCACGAGGCGCGTCTCCAGTCAACTGGGCGAGACGGCGACACGAGATACACACCGCCAGGCGTAATCAGACGCCACCGCTGCCGCAGCAGAAGGCTTCGCAAACGATACAGCTGCCGCTCTCCGAGCCAGAACATCCAGTAAGATACAGTTGTACAAAACTTTCAATAAAAGTTTCTTATGTGAAAATGCTGTTTCATTCTACTTCATCCCCGAGCCAAGGAAGAACCCACCCTGCCCACATGTTGTTAAGAGAGAAAAAGTAATTTATTTAGTATTTTCACTCTGACATAATGCTTTAGAATCAAATGCCCTTTGCAGAAATGCTCATCCTGACAATTGACTAGCATCAAAAGAGAAAATCCAGTTATATTTAGTAGCAGAAGTGTTACAATAGGAGTACATATATTAGCCAACCTTAGTGAGAGTATGACAAATATAATCTACATGAGCACCAGCTACATGACCTATCCACAAACAAAACACTAACTGAAGAAATACCTATACATACCGTAAAGAAATGCTTTCACTATGTTGATCTACTAGGAGGCAAAATTCAAATGAAAGAGCTTTTGAGATGTCTCCATTGGCAAACGATTCTGGGGATATCTGCGAGAGGACTGATTAGAACGAGGTGGCCACGAAAAATGAATGTATAACCAATGAAAGCGTAGCTTTCTGTGAATTTGAAATGTTAGAAGTTGGAACATGGCGGAGAAGCTAAAGAACCAGAAGAGAGAACTGTAGAGTCTTAGTCTGGATGTAATTGAAGTCAGTGAAGCAAAACCGAAAGAACATAAGAATTTCTCATTCTAATTACTCGATTGTATGTTATTATTCTCAGCAACAGAAGTTGGTATAACGGAAGACAAATCAGAGAGCGACTAGCTTAGAATGATTCACTTAAACAACAGTAGACCAACGCCGACAGTTAACCAACGCTAACAACAATAGTTTAGGTAGACAGGTCAATGTCGTAAGTAGAAGATCAAATGTGAGGAAAGTATATGAGGGTATTGACCTGCTATTTCAGTTTCTATTTGCAAATAACAATCTAATAATTATGTTACATTGGAATGGGAATTAGGAGAAGGAGTAGCAGAGTTATGGGAAATAGGAGCTCGGTAGCATGACTGAGAGGTCAGAAACACTCATTGCGTCATGGAATAAATTTCGGTTCGTAATAGCATATACACAGTTCAAAACTCACAAGGGTTGGTGGTATAGTTGAGAAAGGCTTGGAGACACATCAAGATACTAGCTATGTTAAACCATCGTGAGACACAGATTCTGAAACCAAATTTTCGATTGTAAGGTGTACCAAGGGGATGATTACACTTTGACATTGTGAAGCGAATTATACAATCCAAAACTCGCCCAAAGTACAAACAATAGGTTCACCTTTTCACATATGGGGTGTCAGGGCTAAAGCTACAGAAATTGTGATAACTAGTACCTTAATACGTATCCGCCTCAGTGTGTCAGTTGCTTTTCTTTCAGTGTCTACCAGTGCTCCCACAACACGTCACATAACTTACTACCAAACGTTTCCTGCGCGGTCGTAACTGCGCTGCACAGTGGATTATTCCTGTCAGTACAGACTATCCGTTTTGCGTCCACGTATCTACACTTCAGTACCTGATCTGTCACCCATGGATAAACATTAATGGCACGATTGTGCAATACGTACTGGAAGCACTAATAAACCTAAAATCATACTATTCGTAATAGCTACAATTATTAGTCTATAACCGAAATAAATGCTGAAGAGAAGTTCTGCAGTACACTGTCTTCACTCACCAGAGAAATATCTCCACTAACTCAAGCTTACTCTTCATGTATGGGTGAATCAGATGTCTTCCGACGAACTTTCAGGGGTTTTCCAGAGAAGATGTAAGAGACCCACGGTTCCGCTGGCTCATTACGGAGATATTGCATTTTGTTTGGCTTCTTGTCGCATTTGCCTTTGTTTCTTTATTGCACTTACAATAGTGCACAGTAGTACACAACAGTGCAAATGTCGATGATATGCTCTGTCTGTGTTGTTTGGAGATAAACTTTTTGCATTCACTCACGGTACTTTCCGTTGACAACAGTAATGTTCACACTTTGCCCTGAAGCTTCTATTCAGAACTGCATGGTACCGTTTCGGGATAGTTTCCCAGGAGGTGTTAGTTGTGCGTCAACAGTGATACACTACAGCTTGGGTAGGTTTACTGACGAAGTGTTGACCAATATACGCCTGGTGTGCGGGTTCACTGAATGCAATGGAAGAGCGGCACTACGTTACTATGCTGTTATCGCAGCGACTTCATTTTCCTTGTATCTGAGCTCGATTACTTGTGCTGCTGTTTTTCTACGTAAATATATTCTAATAAGAGGTTTACTGCTGTGGCTTGCGCAATAACTGACCACCATCTATCCTACTTAATCTGTTGACAAGTTTCTATTCTAGTTTACCTATATACAAATTTCTACATTTAGTGTCGTATGTTGTTTGTATAAAGTATTAGTTCTGTCTCGGCACTGTATGTGTGTTACCTAAATAGGTTACTTGTGTTTCAGTTTTTCTGTGTGAAAGTAGGTAATTGCATATTTTACGACCTGCCGCCTTGTACTATAACCAAACCTCTTACTAGATTAACAGCTACCTATTCTAATGAGTCTGCTTATTACTATTTCATCATGTAATGTCTGTATGTGACATGTATATGTAATTGTTCATTTGATTCGTAGTTGGTGATAATTACAAAGGTATCTATTGTACTTGGGTCTTCAACTGAGCTAATTCATTCCTCTTGCTGTCGTCTAACTCGACGTCAATATGGTCTCATTCAGTTTATTCAACTTTAGAGATATGTTCTGCGTGTTTTTTTTTTTTTTAATAATTTCCATCTGTCTGCATCGCTGAGTGTCTATGTGGCAGTTCCTGGTACGTTTCTCTGTAGGTGTCTGCACCGCTCACAGTTTGGAGCTCCATATTCCTCACGTTGGCAGTCTCTGCTGTCAGCAAGCAAAACGCGCTGAATATACGCCCGATAAGGACCGGGCCCAGCTATGAAGTGAACCATGCCAGGACTCTTATTGGCATGTTTCATTCGTAACCGTCCCCTGATGATGGGCGAAAAGGTGTACAGATTATGAGGCTCATCACATTGCCCCCACTGTGTTGCCAGATGTCCACCCGCCAGGAGTTGAGTTGCCTTTCCTGTTCGATAATCTCTCCTTTAATTTCCCTCGCCTTATCGGGGCTTCCCTTCTTGAGCCAACAAAATGTTACTCAGCGCGAAGCACATTGCCACTGCAGAGGTGGTACTGAAAGCCACGGAGCGCAGATTCCCCACAGTTATGGTGTACATCGCAGAAACGAGTTTGTGTATCCACGCACTTGGCGTGAAACATACTACTGACATACTACTTGCAGAAGACGCAGAGGTACGTTCAGACGTGCGTGATGTGGTGGTGGTAAGGTCTTACGGGACCAAACTGCTGAAGTCATCGGTTCCTAAGCCTACACACTACTTAATCTAATTTAAACTAACTTGTGCTATGAACAACACACACACACACACACACACACACACACACACACACACACACACACACATGTCCCGAGGGAGGACTCGAAACTCCGACGGGGGGAGCCGCACAGACCGTGACAAAGCGCCAGAGACCGCGCGGCTACCCCTCGCGGCTGCGTGATGTGTAATCTGCATTATATGAAACCTAAAAGTGCTAATTGTGTAAAAAAGTTTTTGGTCTTATTTGTAGGTGGTTACTCCTGGCAGCAACATCTACTTCCAAGCATCGTGTGATTCTCTCTTTTTTTATATTTGTGTTTTTCATTTTTATCACTGGGTGTCTTTGTAGTCTGACTTTCATCAGCATATGAGCTGTTTTGCGTGCTGAAATTCTTAATTTTTTTGTATTATACCAATGTTGTATGGCGTTCAGAATATCACTGCCTTGCTCTCTAAGGCAGATACTGTGTTTGCTGATACCATTAGCAGCAGGTCGTGACCGTAGCCTGGAATTCCGTCAGTGCACCGTCCATATCTATTATATGTTGGAGGGTTTCGAATGCGATATCCCAGAATCGAGCCGTGAAGGCATCCCTTTGTAATCTTTCTGACTTCTCTGCGGAAGCCTGCTTGCTAATCAGTAGTCGTAAACAATGCAGGCCACACCCATTATCCTTGGCTCCGGCAGTGCCAATAAAAATCGCTTCTACATATTTACGTGGGATGTAGAGTTTGATTTGGGAGACTTTCTTTATTGCCTCGTCTATTGATTTATCTGCTCTGAATCCGTATTGATGTGGGCTAACGCAAAAGAGCTCTCTTCTCTTAAGGGCGTTTGCACAGGAGCCGTTCCTCACCTTACATAGAGAATTTAAAAGGCATATTAGTCTGTAGGATTTCGGTTCTGGAGGTCTTTGTAGGCAGAGTTTTGAATTATTATAGTACTAGCTGTATTTCACGACTCCAGATACCATACATAGCCGCAAAGCTCCATTTAATAACTGTGTTAAGTATGGTGTTACTAGCGGTGCTACATGTTGCATTGTTTCTGAGTGCATTTTGCCTGCGCCTGCAACTGTCTTGTTGTACAGCCTGGCTATTGCCATGCTACTTCCTTCTGCGCGAATAGATAGGTAACTGTATCAGTTATAAGCTCCCCGTTTAATTCGTCTCTTAGGCTGTGTTGTGCTGGTGTATCTGTGACTGGCTCATTATCTGACAAGTTTTTGTTCAGCAGGAACTGCGCTGTAGTTCTCCATGTTCGCGTCACTGCGCCTTCACCCTGCTTCAGTGTTGACACAAATAAAGGGGACTTAATTTATTTTGTATTCAGACTTGTCCCTCCCAGTGCTGTATCCTAGTACATTCTTAACAAGTAGTCATGTAATCTTTTCTGCCTCTGGCTGTTACTGCTGTTTAATACATAGTCCTTCGTCTGAGTCTGGTTAGTTCACTGCTCCAGGGTGGTTATGTTCTTCGTCCATCTGATACAGCAATGTTTCATGCGTTATTTAATATCTCATTTAATTTGTGAGTCCTATAATCAGTGCTACCGGTTATCGTATTGCTTAGTTCCTCTTTTACGTAGATTCTCTATTCGTACCAGTCCGCTTTACTGACAAGTGAGTTGCTTGTCTATAGTATGGTGTGTAACGTTGTCACAAAAGCCTATAATGACTAGCTTCTCGCCGCGTTACGCTACCTTTCTTGAAACGTGTGGTATCGCATATGGTATCGTCTCAGCTCTTAATACACTTCAAGTTGGTTGTCTCATGTATATTGCCTTACTCTCCCACAGTTTCAGGGACGAACAGAGTATATGCTAAAGTGTGAAGATGATTCTTACTTAAACTTAGAATATATAATTGTGGAGTGAACGAAACATTTAAGTAAGGTTTCTACGGCTGCCGCCGTCTCTCGCGTCCCAGTCTCCATCGTTCACTGTCGTTAGAGTCTACTTCATTAAGACCTCTCGCCGCCATTGCTTCGTTGACGTCGTATTTCTAGCATCTCGCACGTCTACCGCCTTTTCTTCCTTGATGTGGAGTCCATTGCCATACACGTTTCGGCCATGTTGTGTTTGGTATACGCTGTAAGTGACCATACCAGAGTAGTCGCTTGCTTTCTGTGTAGTCTAGAACTGCGCTTTCGACATTCATAACCTCTCTGATCGTATCATTTCTAATATGATGAAGCCTGGAATATCCACAACTCCGTCTCCAGGAATCCATCTCGACATCCACCAGGCGATCTTTCTGCCTCTGACTTAGTTCCCAAAACTCTGCACCAAATGTTGTGATACTTCCAATAATTGTGTGGTAGACGGTATGTTTTGTTCTGCGCGTTATGTTTTTGTTCCAGAGAATACAATTTAGTTGTTTTACGGCTCGCTTGCTCTGGCCTCCGAAGTGGCCGTGCGGTTAAAGGCGCTGCAGTCTGGAACCGCAAGACCGCTACGGTCGCAGGTTCGAATCCTGCCTCGGGCATGGATGTTTGTGATGTCCTTAGGTTAGTTAGGTTTAACTGGTTCCAAGTTCTAGGGGACTGATGACCTCAGAAGTTGAGTCCCATAGTGCTCAGAGCCATTTTTTGCTCTGGCCTATTTTATTGTTTATATCCTCTATACTTCTACCATTGGGCGACTATGTTAGTCCTAGGTACTTAAAATTATGACACCCTTTAACAGTATCCGCACAGAGTTGTAAATCGTTAACAGCAGTTGCTCCCGCTTTCAGATAGTGTGTTTTAGATACGTTTATGACAATACCCTATTTTTCGTATTCTTCTTTTAATTTTTTCTAAAAATAAGAAATCTGAAGCACTCAGCACATATTCTGGAGGCAGCAATAAGGGCGTCGGGCCTTATCCGTGTCCGCAGTGTCGCGCCGGGCTGCAGGTGGCGGTCGCGGAGTCGGTCGTTCATTTCCATAGATCGATGCCGGCACTCCGGAATACATTAAACGTCGCCCACAGCGAGACGGGACAGAGTAGGACGGAGCAGGCTCGCCTTACCCCCGTCGCTCTACCGCCATAAGCCGCTACCAAATGACTTCCGACGGCGGAGGAAGGCGGTCTTCTTCCGCTTGCAACGGCCGCAAAATGCCGCCATCCCGCCATTGTGGAGCGCAGGAAGCGAAAACTCAGTGTGCAGATGTTTATCAAGGCAGCGTCGAGCAAGACGGACCTCTTTGATGTTAACGCAGACGAGGTCCTCAGACGGCCGACTGCAATGAGGGTTCCTACCATCTTGCGACCCGAGCTTTGCAAACACAAATACGTGTCTCGTTTGCGCGGCCGTTCGGCAGCGCTCCACCGGCCGTGGGGCAGCCGTACACAGGGGCGACCCGCTTTGAGGGGACTACGACCGCCTTCTCCCTCCTCTCAAACTCCTACCCAAAGCCTGCCACTGTTAAATATTTGCGCCGCACAGCGTTACACGCAATGGGCGCGCCGAACAGCCAGAGAAGCCAACACGGCGCCCGACGCCTCCGGCCTCAGACCAGCTTATTCCGCCATTGGTTTCCTAGGAGACGTCCTGAAAAAACCTGTCACGATTGCTTCTCTAAAAGGAATAACGGAGTGAAAGCGTTCGTCCTGTATTCAGTGGAACTCCCGTCGTAAATGTTTCAAGAAGATACCCCATTCTTATGGCCCACCGACTGTGACAAGCTGTGGCTTGGGTGCCAGGCGAAGCTCTTTCGAAGGGTTTACAGCACTACCGCACCGTTTTCGGAAAAATCTAGGTCAAAAGGCGGGATACCTTTTCGATCACGTGGAATCGCTAGTGACGTCACACTTTTCAGTTCTGAACACACAGTGAGCACGTACAGGTGCTAAGAGCGACAGGAAACCAATTGTGAATTGCCGGTTGAGGGGTTTCGCCTGATTCCACGCCGCCCACGTAACGTAACTGTAATGCATTTCAATTTCTATGACAAAGCTCGGCCACTCATTGATGATGCAACGACGCTCCTCTAGAGTTTACAGTGGGAAGTTGCAACTTATCCCCGGCTTGTTAAATCCTAAAACCTCGTTCGCCCCAAGTAAAAACTCATTTGTATCTATTATGGTAATTATTACTTGTTTCAGCCCATAACCGGCTTGGATTATCTTGGTGATAGCTACCTCTTACTGGTTGTTACGGCTACTAACAACAGGATATACTTTCTAATTATGGCTTGCTAGGTATTGAAAATTAATAATTGAGTTCTATCACTCAGATTAATTGAAATAGTTCACAATGGATAACGCACCCTGAATCAGTCAACAGACAGCACTATCAGCACAGAAAGAGGGCAGAGACTTGTATTTTGTTGCCTTTAAACTTAGAATTAATTTCATTCTGAGATGTTGCTTTTCGTTTAGTGCTTCTCCTGAATTAAATACCATTAAGTGTTTGGTTATGTACATTGACTGGGAAACTGACGTGATTACTTTTATAAGAAGATCAATGCAAGGATATTTTCTACACAGATTAGACTTATTTCGCAATAGATAGTGGTGGAAGTTTCACTTACTGTATCATCTATGAGATTTACATTTACCATAGTGTACATTATAATTTCCGGTGGGAATTACATTGGTCCCCTACGATGAGTCTAAGTATGTCACACTATAAGGAAGCGAAAGGGTTTTATGTAATACAGTAAATCTCATCTCACTCTTCACTGGCATGCAGAAACCTCTCTGTATCTGTATCTACGTATATAACTACTGCGATCTGAATATCATTGTGCATGGGAAGGCTAGGCAATTGAGATCGGTAGAGCACAGTACTGACTATCGAATCACATTGAAGCGTAATTGCGCTTACTGAGCCCTGCGCTATCTAAATTATTGAGGCAGGCGTCGCCAATGCATAAAGGCTACTCTGAATTTTATTAGCACAAAACAGAATGAAACGGTGTATTAGTGATTATATTGGTAGAATATTCGAAAATGGCTTGGCTATACTTTTTCACTAGTAATATGTCCTACATTTAGTTAATTAAAATTATGAAGTGGACGAGAACTGTTCTTGCTGTTATTAGTGAGTCTGCTGTGGGGGTCTAATGAATTGTCTAAGGTGAACTTCGCACCTTACTAGCACCCATCCACATACTTTGCCGTGACCTACAGTGTTGCTTTTGTGTTAGCACTGACAACTCTACGCAAAGGCAGCTGCTCTCGGTCGTTAAGAGAAAGCCGTTGGTCACTGCGCAGTCTTTGGTGAGCGTTACAGCCTAAAATGTGGTATTCTCGGCACTCTCTTTGCACTGTGGAACTCGAGATATTGAATTCTCTAACGTTCAACTCTCTTGATTCCCATTGTGCACCCACCATCACGTCGGAAATCTTTCCCCATGAATGACGCGAGTACAACAGCTCCGCCAGTACACTGCCCTTTTATACCTACTGCACGCGACACCATCGCCATCTGTGTATGTGTTACCCCATGACTTCTGTGACCGCAGTGTATGACAGGTCAGATAACGCCAACATAGGCATTACGTGAATGCACGGTGTGCGTTCTTATGGAGACGTCCCAAAGTACAGACACGTGCATTCATATAATTGATTCACCTCGATGGGCAGTGAAACCACTACCTTCAGTGCGGATGCACGGTCACATTAGACCTCCAGCGGAAAACTAAAATTACCGAGCATGGAGGACATGGACGGGAACTGCAGATAGATTGCTGTAGTTTGGAATATGGGTCGGTCGAGGAGCGTCCCTCAACAGTCCGCGCGTTTTCGATAAACACTGTGTCCCGGTGGGGCAATGGTTGATGCTATTGCCTAGTATACAGGAGATCCCGGATTCGAGTCCTTGTCCGGCACACATTTCCAAACATCGCCGCTGAATTCGAACGAAGTTCCGATGCTGATATCAACTCTTTTTCCTTTCTATCCCCCCTCTCCACCTTCAATTTACATCACTAGGCAATGGTGCCAATGAAATAAACGAAATTTACTTGTAGCAAGGTCAGTGAGCGGTAACCCCTCAGAGCTGGTTGCGCTATTGCCAGCTGCCAACTGCGTAGAGCAAATAGTCTACTCAACAAAGCTAAATTAGGGGACAATTTCGTGTTGTCGCTAATTTTTGCACAGTGGTACGAGGGAGTGCCAAGAATAACAACTAAATATTCTGACCGATGGGGTGAGCGTTGGGGTGGGGGTAGTTGTTTAGTGGTCTCTATCTTATATTTTTCTTGAGTAACACAAAACTCACTGCTTCTCTCGAAAATGTTCCCCAATAACAAATTTAAGTAAATTAGCTTTCATACAAATATCAAGTTTTCCCCGCATTGCAGTGGAAATACGCCAGATTATTTTAAATATAATTAAAAATATTTTATCCTTAAATTAAGGTGGATAAAAACAAATATTGCACGTTTGTACAACGTTTAATAGTAGTAAAGCTGTATAAAGCGATGTAATAGGGCTGATAGGGGGAGGGGGGGAGTGGGCGGTGAGGGAGGGGAGTGTAGAAGCGCGAGGGAAGCATACGTCTTATATGGATTGTGCTCGTGAAACCCGTCGCCCCCACCTTCCCTCCTTAATAAGTGTGTGGGATGAAGATCGAGTAGCTGATTGCCCACTCCATCTACCCAAATACATGACAAGAATCCTACAAGATAGAGGGATTGGTCATCCGTCTCTAAAACTACTTACAATCTTCCAGTTTTCATCCACTTGGTCGACTGTGGTAACGTGAGGAACTTCTCTGTTCTTTCCAGAGGTTTCCATTATGCTAAATAATTGTTGCACGTCATCGTATTCTCTTAAGACAGGAAAATTCTGGAAGGCCGTCATTTATAATTGTTTCTCTCTGTTTTTCAACAAACAACTGATTTCATTCCAAACGGAAGATTTTTAATCTGCAATTTTGCAGTCGAATCGTTCCAACCTCCAGTTGACTGTTTATTAAGATACTTGTGCTTAATTGATATGAGTATACTGATATCAGCTGAGCATACTAAGCATATGTGAAATAACATTATAGTGGCATGCAATGGGAATACTGTTTACGCCGTAAAAGGTGATTCGTGTTGGTTTCCAGATGCACTTTTTAGAGAAAAATACAGAAGAATTCCATAGAGGCCAGCAGTGGAGTAAACAAAAATGACTTTTCAGGAGAACTTGAAACATAAAATCGATAATGCAGTTTCCAATACTTTGGTTGGTCCGAATAAATCCCTCACGAATTCATTTCTATCTTGAATTTTGAAACAGTTTTTGAAGGGTGTAGGGAAAAAAATTGTGCACTCTCAGAAATAAAAGTTAAATATAATCTGAAGCCTCTTTGGTTATGAATTACTCTGTAACAGAAAATGGTACGGAAAGTTTTCAACAAAGCGTTACTAGCAGATGTACAGATCCTAACTCAGAGTACTCAGTGGGAAACAAGTTGGTCAAAAAATGTTGATTTTGGGAGGGTATTAGCGAGTAGCAGGGAGCTAGTTTCCCACATGAAGCAAAGTAGTTTAAACACCAATATCGGGCAGATATCACTACAAAGTGATTGCTAAACATATTTTACATGCTACACAGGCTTCAGAAACACGCTCTTAAATGGAAAGCAACCTAGGGGACTAAATTACAGTGAATATACAATGATCTTTTAAGTTCAAAAGCACTCCGCAGGTTTATTTTCAGTTCCAGTTTTAGATTGTTACATGTTACTCAGAAGAACATATGAAGGTCTTATTTAAATAGTGGTACAAGTACAAGTATATATACTTGAATATTTGTGGTATCTAAACTGAAGATTTTTCAGTGCTCAATTAACTTCAGGACTTTGTATCTCAGAATGAACAAAAATGGACTTGTACCACAATTGAAATAAGCCCTTCACATAAAGGGTGGTCAAAAGTTTCCTTTTAAGGTCACTGCTGCAATATACACCCAACGTAGCGCACGTCTTACGCAATTACATAAGCACCGATGTACATGGTGAATAAATAACTATTGCCATCTAGGATAGCTCCGAAAGGATGATAGTAGCTGAAATCTTTGTGGTACAAATGTTGCATGGGACAACGGGGTTCGTAGTATGACGTTGGTCTTTTGTTGCCAGGTGGGGTTGCGTCAGAGATATGAAGGTCAACTTTGTTTCTTCAAATGGGATGCTATGGTTTGGTACCTATTTTCTGATAGCGGCTATCGAGACGAATCCAATGATGTGTAACAGTAAGGTTTTTGAATGTCAACGCAGGTCAAAAAAGTGGCATGAACCGCCATTTAAAGAAGGTTTTCGAAGTTATGACCATTGGTATCAATGCAGTGCTGCAGTCATTTTATCATGGATTGAGTGATATTCCTTATCTCAAAGGCACGTCTTCTCGAAGCACATCTTCTGACAATTCTCTTTTGTATATCGTGCAAACAGCAAATGTTCGTCGAGTACGGCGTATCCATCAAACGTGCCATTGACTGGTAAACACCAATCGACGGTTTCGCAATACAACACTAATAGGAATGGTAAGACTAGTATCGTCGAATCAAGCGAATATGAATTATACACTCCTGGAAATTGAAATAAGAACACCGTGAATTCATTGTCCCAGGAAGGGGAAACTTTACTGACACATTCCTGGGGTCAGATACATCACATGATCACACTGACAGAACCACAGGCACATAGACACAGGCAACAGAGCATGCACAATGTCGGCACTAGTACAGTGTATATCCACCTTTCGCAGCAATGCAGGCTGCTATTCTCCCATGGAGACGATCGTAGAGATCCTGGATGTAGTCCTGTGGAACGGCTTGCCATGCCATTTCCACCTGGCGCCTCAGTTGGGCCAGCGTTCGTGCTGGACGTGCAGACCGCGTGAGACGACGCTTCATCCAGTCCCAAACATGCTCAATGGGGGACAGATCCGGAGATCTTGCTGGCCAGGGTAGTTGACTTACACCTTCTCGAACACGTTGGGTGGCACGGGATACATGCGGACGTGCATTGTCCTGTTGGAACAGCAAGTTCCCTTGCCGGTCTAGGAATGGTAGAACGATGGGTTCGATGAGGGTTTGGATGTACCGTGCACTATTCAGTGTCCCCTCGACGATCACCAGTGGTGTACGGCCAGTGTAGGAGATCGCTCCCCACACCATGATGCCGGGTGTTGGCCCTGTGTGCCTCGATCGTATGCAGTCCTGATTGTGGCGCTCACCTGCACGGCGCCAAACACGCATACGACCATCATTGGCACCAAGGCAGAAGCGACTCTCATCGCTGAAGACGACACGTCTCCATTCGTCCCTCCATTCACGCCTGTCGCGACACCACTGGAGGCGGGCTGCACGATGTTGGGGCGTGAGCGGAAGACGGCCTAACGGTGTGCGGGACCGTAGCCCAGCTTCATGGAGACGGTTGCGAATGGTCCTCGCCGATACCCCAGGAGCAACAGTGTCCCTAATTTGCTGGGAAGTGGCGGTGCGGTCCCCTACGGCACTGTGTAGGATCCTACGGTCTTGGCGTGCATCCGTGCGTCGCTGCGGTCCGGTCCCAGGTCGACGGGCACGTGCACCTTCCGCCGACCACTGGCGACAACATCGATGTACTGTGGAGACCTCACGCCCCACGTGTTGAGCAATTCGGCGGTACGTCCACCCGGCCTCCCGCATGCCCACTATACGCCCTCGCTCAAAGTCCGTCAACTGCACATACGGTTCACGTCCACGCTGTCGCGGCATGCTACCAGTGTTAAAGACTGCGATGGAGCTCCGTATGCCACGGCAAACTGGCTGACACTGACGGCGGCGGTGCACAAATGCTGCGCAGCTAGCGCCATTCGACGGCCAACACCGCGGTTCCTGGTGTGTCCGCTGTGCCGTGCGTGTGATCATTGCTTGTTCAGCCCTCTCGCAGTGTCCGGAGCAAGTATGGTGGGTCTGACACACCGGTGTCAATGTGTTCTTTTTTCCATTTCCAGGAGTGTATATTCCTTTGATGAACAACTCAATATACTTCTCATCTATTGAGAATGCGAACGAAATTCAGTGAGAGCTAGAGACATATGCGCTGAAATGTATCCTCAACGTACTGACCCTACACCTCGTACGTTTAAATACGTGTATGATAAATTGAGAACAATTGGATCTTTAACGTATTGGAAACATATCCGGCAAAGGAAAGTTACTAACGAGGAAACGGAAATTGGTACTCTTGCCACTGTGGTTCGAGATCCCTGTGTTAGTTCGGGTCAAATCACAAGGGAATCTGGCATGATAAGTAGTAGTAGTGTTCGTGTTATGTATCGCCATATATATCACCCTTACTATATCAGTCTCCGCCAAGAATTATCTGGTACGGTTTGTATGCATCGGATTTAATTCTGCCGATGGGCTCAACTTAAGATTCGGAAGGATGACACATTTATTAATTTGATTTTATTTATTGACAAGGCTACATTCACGCACCATGGAAATGTTAATTTACATAACATGCATTATTGGGCAACTGAAAATCCATGTTGGCTATGTCAAGTTGCACACCAAGTTAAAGGAGGACAGAATTTTAGTCCCCTATTTTATCGAAGGAAATCTTAATGGTAGGTTTAAATCTTAATCGTAGGTTTAAAAACAAGGAATAAAATGTGGTAACACGATGGCTGTCCGGCACGTTTTTCGCTGATGGCTAGAAATGAGTTGCAAAGACAAATCCCAAATCGCTGGATTGGACGCGGAGGAGATATGTCGTGGCCGGTTCGTTCGCCATACTTGACGACTCTGGATTTTTTCTTGTGGGGAGTCGTAAGAGATATTGTTTATAAAGACGTTCCAAGTACACCTGAAGATATGCGAGAGAGAATTGTCAGGGCATGTGCTTCGATAAGTGCCGATGGGTTAAGGAATACCATTCAGTCCATGATAAGAAGATCGCAGCACTGCATTGATACCAGTGGTCATAACATCGAACATCTTCTGTAAATAGACGTTCATACCACCTATGTGACCTTCGTTGACCTTCGAAGACCTTATTGTTACACATGATTCGATTCGTCTCGATAAAATAAGTACCAAACTATAGCACCCCATTTAAGAAAGCAAAGTTGACCTCCATGTCTCTAAAGCTACCGCACCTATCAACAAAAGACCAACGTCATATTATGGCCCCCGTTGTCCCATGCAACGTTTGTCCCACAAACTTTTCATCTCCTATCATAATTTCGGAGTTATTGTAAGTGGCAATAGTTAGCAACTCACCCTGTACAGGCACGGATCAGTATGGCATTCGATTCTTGTCTTTCCTACATGTGTGCACTAATGCGGAGACGTGAACTATGGCGACATGATTTCCAAAAAGTCCATACAGGGCCAACGTGCTGTTATTCTTGGATGTCGAAGAATAAATACCACTACATATCCATCAGAGAATCAAGAGTTGCGCCGAGTTCCATGATGGTCGCGACTCCACTCAAGACGTCTACCTATTCTTGGAGGTCAGCCGTATTGTATTATGGACCAACGCTAGTAGGAGACACTCGAGCACTAGTCCTGTAGTCTTGCTCTCTCCCTGTGCGATTATTGTGCCGTGGTCCTGTGAAAAAGGCCTTGAATGGTCGGTGATTCCTTTGAGACGCTTTATCATGCCACTCCCCCCGTGAGCGAGGAAATCTAATAAAAGCTCCACTGTGGTTTGAAACTGCACTAATTACACCGCACGTCTCATTTTAGTTATTGCTCCGTATACCGACGATCCCGCCTGCAGTAGGGAGTCAAGGACCTCTTAAAGTGCCAGTACGCTGTGTTTTACTAAACGGGTATCTTCTATCTGTTGGGTCCGTGGGGTGACTTGCCTGATTTCTCACAGAGGTTTTGCCTAAGTGGCATAGTAATTCGGGACTCCACGGCCTTCCAACGGGTACTTTTTGATCCACGCTTAGAAAACTTTTATCCCAACTGTGTTACTTTTTAAGAGGAGACGGAAGGCAATTTTTTCCGTATTCTGCCAATGCTATTTTACATTTTGAATAGGTACACCTTTCAAAAGAACTATGACTGATAAAACAATGAAATTTTTACTGCATATGTTTAACATATATGTCTCAATTTACAAGTAAAATGAACGTAATACATCCTATGGTTTTGTAGAAAAAAATTTATTCTTTCGCTAGTAAAATTTAACTTTTTTTGTACATTAATTATTATAAAATTATTATAAAACAGTTCTGATTGTTTGGTGGTTCTCAATTTACTTGTAACAACGGCAATACAAATTGACCAAATTTCATGTTTCTAACCACATTAGTTTATCAAATAATGGTACCTGAAAGTAAAAAATGTAGTTTTGAGAAAAATCCATTTAAAGTTTAATATTGCAATTCTAGTATAGTTATTGATAAGAATAACTTACCACTAATATTTTCCTGCGACATATTAGCATCATCTGAATCATACTGATCTTCTTTTCTTCTCTTGGTCCCTCTTCGTTTCTGTCTGGCTTCTTTTGTGCATTTTAAATTAGCAGTAGCTGCTTTGCGTCTCTCTTTATCTATTTGCTCCAAGGATTTTGTAGTATTTCCACTAGATCTTATGCCTAATAATTCCAAAACATGCATTTTTCTAATTACACCATCATTGAAGCATAAAATAGCATCATAAACACCAAATCTGAGGGTTGTAAGCTGAACAAATAAAGTTTTTGGTAACCGGTTAAGAATGACAGAATTCACACATTCATTTAAATTTTGGGTTTACCATTGAAGACATTTCTTCAACAAGGTATCTTTACGAAAGTCTCTAAATATGGGTTTAATTTCATTCATTACATTAGCTACCACTCGATATACTGACGATCCTTATCGTTGTCAATTTATACGGTTTCAATCGGACTGCCGGCCAGTGTGGCCGTGCGGTTCTAGGCGCTGCAGCCTGGAACCGAGCGACCGCTACGTTCGCAGGTCCGAATCCTGCCCTGGGCATGGATCTGTGTGATGTCCTTAGGTTAGTTAGGTTTAATTAGTTCTAAGTTCTAGGTGACTGATGACCTCAGAAGTTAAGTCGCATAGTGCTCACAGCCATTTTGAACCATTCAATCGGGCTCGGATTCTGTGCCTAGGTGTTCCCGGGCAAGTGTTTCTAACACTGGCGTCCTCAACTTCAGGATCACAGCATTCTTATTCTTTTGTCTTGTTTTTCTGCCCAACAACATATTTTTGAGCAGTTTATTGTCATCATCTCTAAGTTTTTTCATCATTATGTCACACCTTTGGTACAAATTGCCTTAATGGTATAAAACATAAAACCTGCAACTTTGAAACAGCAATTAGACACTGGTAACATTAAATTTTTCTCTACACCATGACAAAATCAGTTAATATACACATCATTAGTCGAGTAAATTTAAAATGACATTTTTGGTATAATGACAATGTTCAGGACTTATTTGAGGGTCCCAGGTTTTGGTTTTTCTTCCCACTTTCTCACTCAGTAATGTTTCTTCTAAAGTCAACATTTCGTTTAATTATTTTTACACACATTTAGGTTATCACATACGTCAAGATCAGGACAATAATTTTATATCATATTGCAAGTGATTTCTGCCTCCTTTTTGTGGCACTGGACGCATACCTGTCATATCTATTTTACACACATTAGTCAGGTTTCTCTCCTCATTTTTCAACATACATACAGTTTGTCAACACAATTTTATCCATATTTTCAAAAACATTTTCATTTCATTTATCTTGTTTTCAGAATCCATATCTTTTCTCATCCATATTTTTCCCTTTCCTTTTCCATTACATTTTCTCTTTACATTATAAACTATACTTACATTCATATTGGTTATTTTCTAGTGTGCCCAATTTAATTATTCATTTACTTGTTCACCAACAATACACAGTATCTTACATTGTTTCCACACTATTTAATTTATTCTGATAGATAAGAAGGAAAGATGATAGTAAAAGTTCTGAATGATGAAGAGAAAAGTTGGCAGCACGAAAAGAAACGGAAGTAGTGCTGGCAACGACTGAGGTACCTAGTGCTCGTCAGACACTTGACAATGTAAAGAATGCATGTCCCCTGAGGACTTAACAACCCTCATCTGAGGACATGTACCTTTAAATAAACAACATAGTGCAAACATAAGCCCTTTATGATCTTTAAGTATATTGGGAATTAATTATTATCTTGTGGAGTTCTTTGCACTTTCATAAAGTTACCATAAGCATAATAATTCATAAAGTTCTCAGGTTTCTCACACCACATTGCCCTCTCTTCATAATTAGACTAGCAACAATAAGTATTCAATTGAAAATAAACAGTTCCTAAGCAAAGACAAATAGTACACTACAGTAAATAAGCAACAACCTTCCACAGGCCTCAAGATCAAGAAAACAATAATTCACTTTCAGGTAACACTCAGATAGAATAATAACAAAGTCATGCATTATATTGTCACTTCAGTCTGGTGGCTTTTTAGGCCTTTTATTTACTACATCTTTCACTAATTTATTCAGATCTTGCCAACGTTGTGTTTCGTCAGGTGGCTTTTTAGGTTTTGGAATTTCAAAGTCTTTAGCAAGGTACAACGTTTCCTGGTCTGTTATTATTTTATCAGGTGGTTCTTTTTGTTCCTGTAATTCACAATCATTTAAAACATTTGTTATGGCTTGCCGCAGTATAGTATCATCTGGAGGTTCCTACAAATTATGCCTCTGTGTTACATTACTGAATAATTCATTCGGTTTTGGCCCAGTTCTACTTTCTGTATCTTGCTTTGGTAAAGTGTCATTAATTTTTTCATACCCTCTTTCAGTAAAAATAAATTCACTTTCGTTTACACCTGAAAATTCATCTTCACTGGAGTCATCACTACTGTCTTCCTCATCATCAGATTCACTTAAGTATGAGACTTTTGAACAATAGGGAAAGTTAGTATATTCATTATTATCTGTATCCACATACCCTTCATTATCTGAACTATCGCTGACTTCATACTCGTCCTCAGATTCGATCATTAACGCAACCTTTAAACAGTGGGGCAGACCATAGTTAACTATTTTATCTACTTTGTTTCTTGAATAACTTTCTATACATGGCACATAGTTTGGACACGTATGCACTTCAGTAGTAGCACTTTGGACAATTTCAGCCTCAGCTTCCTTTATAGTATATTCGTCATATACATTAATAACCTTCATTTCACTGATTCCTTTGCTATCAGTTTCAGATAATCATGCGAAATCCCTACCAGACCCTTCTGCATCAGAACCACAAGACACCTTTCCATCAACAATAATTTCACCTCCACTGTTTATCATGTAATGTTTACTAATGTCCTCCTTTACACCAATTCACCTATTATTAATTGTACACACGTCTTTTGCGTGGCATATTCTATCTATCTGCTCCACATCTACATCTTTTACCTCATATACATCATTAACAGTACAACTATCCTCCTTTTCTCTCGCAATTTGTGGCTCTCATTTTTTTAATAATATCTTTTCACATGATTCTGACCTAGAACTATAGTCATTGAAATATCAATTTCTTCGATAATTCTGTCGCACTGCATTTCGATTTGTTTACTTTGCACTGCAAATTGTTGCCCCACTGCTGTGACTTGTGCAAATATATCGTCATAGTGCACTACCAACTGTGCAGAAATGTTGTCATTCTGCTCTGCAAATTGTTGCCCCACTGCTGCAATTTGTATTGCAATTTGTTCAGTCAACATCCTAATCAAATCAGTCAAATCTGGTGTCTTTTCACTTTTGGTTTCTACTGCCTTTTCGTGTTCACGTCCTACTTAACCCGCTGCTTCCGGTGATTCGAACATATCCCACGATTCGTTAGCATAACCATTGTCTTTAGGAACTTCGTCTGTATCATCATGTTTAGTGTGTGCAATGTTCGTAGCATGGATCGTTTTGTTTACATCCGCCTGTATTCGCACGTCGCGCGTAATGCCATCTATTGTTAAGCAGACCAACCTATAATCGGCTAAAATCTGTTCCTGCTCGTCAGGATTTATTTCTAGTTTCCTGTCCATTTTAATTACTGTTAAGTAATGATATCTTTAATTTTCAATTTAGCTGAACTTTCACTATCCGTTCTGTTAAATAAGTTACAGGTTCATGCCGCTGGACGTTTTATGTTCACTCTATGTTTGTAAAATGCTAACTACTTATAATTTTTTCTGTCTGTAGGTGCAAATTGAACAACGTCCTGTCACGGTCGCCACGTATAACACTCCTGTCCGCTACTGCTATTCCATAACCTTAAAGTTGGAGGCAGGTCGTGAAAAAAAACTATCTTGTTAAAGCAATTATCGGATAAAGCAACAGAGCAGTGTTACTCTCTGAGAGGAATTTTGTTATGTTGACCGTGTTGTACCTAACGGAGGTGGCTTATCGGAAGTGAAAGTCAGAATTACGTAAATATTTGAACAGTAACAAACAATATTTTTGCCTAGCGATACTGTTTAAAGAATAAGGAAAACGGTCGCCAGCCTAATTAGGCAAGAGAAAGGTTAACGTTCTCGTCTAAGAAAGTAGGTATGAGTAACTTTAACGGACAAACACAACCTAGACTTGGCCACACAGTTGTGCAATGAATTCTGACACATACATATGTTTATGGTAAGATTGAAGCTAACTACTAGAACACCACAAACTATTTGCAAGAAATATAACAAATAACAAAACACACTATTACTTTCAGTGCTTATTCAAACAGAATGGTCTTTATAATGTTATTATTAATATTCACTGCAGAATCATTAATTGGACATAGGTTCAGTATTATTGTTCAAATATTATCCTAGCTGACATAAAATTATAAATGCAGTTCACTGCATTTTTATGAGCTGGTCACAGTTTAAATATCTCTCAACTAAATACTATTCTATTTAGAATGAAAGTTAAATGGAATTCACTAACAGATTACTTCTAGCTGTCTTTTGAATAAAGGAATTATGGTTTTCATAAACATTAGTCTTCCCGTTTCATGTTACCTAGCATTAGCACAATAGACAAACTGTGGATCCTGTTATACTATTAATATGCACTTCCAATACACAAGAGAGACAAACACTTAGCAATTATGAACATATAATTTTGTACTATTGCAGTTTTCCACTTTTACTACAGTGAAACACAATATTGACAAAATTGCAAGAAACTGACTCACCTTTTAGAATTTACTACAGGCAGCAATGTGATCATCTACTAAGCAAAACTTAATAAGCCTCAGTTTTAAGAGCTTTTAATCTTTAAAAGAAACTGCAAATTGTCTTTATTACCACAGTCTTCTACTTGCAAGTAAATGATTAAATAGTAGACTTTAAATTAGACTGTTTCCATCCCTGAGAGGCTTTCACAAGACTACATTTACTACCTCCCACAATTTCACTAAATCCACAGTAAATCTGAATACTCCCTTCTTACCAAAGATCAAACAACATAATTTAATGTTCTGAGGCCTTCATTTTTTCCACAAACTAGGACACTCGGTAATCATAGTTTAAATGGAGGGGAACCTGAAATATGTTGTGATAGGGAAAAATCAAGTTAGGTACCTGAATTGAATTATAAGTTACCTTATATTTGAGCACACTAACACGTCCAATAAGGTGATCCTTCACTGTACATTATTATAGTATTCCGTTACAGTGACTGGGCAATGTGGTGGCAACTGCATGTTGGTAGGTGGATTTCCAGGCAGAATTGATGGACTCTGGTGGCGATGATGGATACCAATTCCTGAATCGTTCCAGCTATTTATCCATCCATCCGAGGCATTGGAAAGTGGCAGAAAAAGCCTCTCTCGGAACCAGCACACCATACAACTTTTACATGGTAGTGCACAGTTTGGTACCTCTTCCCCGACTGACTCTTGGTTCCACCTTTTCTACCTAGCCAACCACAATTTGCGCGGCTACACAGTTCCGTTCCCGAGGGGAACTACAACAAGTTTTACATTCGACACAACTAAGAATCCTAAGTAGAAGACTGTGGTAATAAAACAGAACATTTGCACATATTGACATTATTCACCTAAATTACAAATGTATACAGTAAGTTTTGTCTCCCTCCAATTGGGGCAAAGAATTTAAATGACAGATACACTACTTTGTATAGAATCAAACCGAGACATCAAAGTTTTTACAAAGAAATGAGTAAACAATTTTGTGTTATTGGTTCAGTCAAACAACATTTACAGAAGCTCAACGATGTAACATTAAATAAAACAAAGCAAAATAAATCATTAGAGTATTACAGGTATGGTGTTACATGTTCCATTAGATCATTCCGCCGAGCAAGGAGACTCTTTGTCGTTTCTTCTAGCTGTTGTATTTTCCAACCGGACTCACGTTGCTCAGAGCCATTGCAGTAGTTATGTTTCCTATATGTCGACTCGTGTATAAATAATATACACTGATGTATCAGAGCTGAGTAATTTCTGGAAATATTTCACACACATTAACTACAAATTTTGTGCTATCGATCGCAGAACAATCTAGGAGACTGTAAGAACCGCAAGGGAGAACTTTAAATACACTACCTTAAGTGATGTTATCAATGAAACATACCGTTTGCATCATTACATTTTGATAATGCTGACTGGTTTTGATCTGACTAGCATATCGCGAAGTACTCCAAAGAACAGATTTGTCGCTAATTGCAAGATTATAGCATACAATTACATAATTTTATTATAGATTTATGTTACATTCTTATCACTGATGTCAACATGTAGCAACAGATCTGAAGATATGTGCTAGTGAGATCGAAATCCGTCATTATTAACAAAAATGGTTATCCATCCGGAGTTTTCATTCATTGTACTGACGGAGATCATGATGTACTTAGACAATACGAAAGATATTGCAACATGAGCACGAATAATGAATTATTTTTGTGGCCTTTAACTAGCGTTTAGTCAGTACAGAGACGACTTTTAATAATTTATTTTGACTCACTTAATTCTCTGCAACGTACCTGAACCAAGATGCTTCTTACATAATTACCAAAGATCCAATTTTTGAAATTGCGTGACGAACGCCGTTTGGAAGATTCCAACGTTAATAATGAGATTCAGTCTCTGTTCAGTAGCGCCTATTTTCACCCTCTGAAGTGTTACTTCGAAGGCGCACATTAAAATTGTAGTACCGTCCTTTATGATTAGTAACCCGCGACATAACAATACAACCCGAGTTGAGTTTATAATGTGACCATAATATAATGTCGGATCCTGCAACGGTGCATACGGTACTTGATAATTCATAAAACGCCATCCCTACTTGCCCCTGGTACAAGTAAAAGACATCTGCTACGTACACACAAATATTACAAAAACCTATTTTTGTTTCGATAAACTGAGTCAAAACTAACTTGCTTGGCTGGCCGGTGCCTGTACTTGCCCGCTCTCTACTTTTCGTATACACTGAGGTGACAAAAGTCATGGGATACCTCGTAATATCGTGTCGTACATCCTTTTTTCCGAGGTAGTGAAGCACTTCGACGTGGCATGGACTCATCAAGTCACTGGAAGTCTCCCACAGGAGTAATGAGCCATGCTGCCTCTATAGCCGTTCGTAACATCTAAAGGGATGCCACTGCAGTATTTTGCGTGTGAACTGACATCTCGACTTGCTTTCTTCTCGGTGTCATGTCTTGTGACTGATTTGATGCGGTCCTCATATCCTTTTTTTATCTCATCATCTTCAGCTCGCTACGTCGGAATGTATACATGAACTATTGTTGTCGTTGGTGTTTTGCTGTCGATTCTGATACGAACAATCCTATTACGAAATGATCACAGTAGCACACTTTCTGGCCTGCCTTCCTGTTCATAACGAATCCTGCTTCCGTTATACTATTTACTGCTGTTGTGCACAATCTCTCTGACCAGAAATGCTCGTCTTCTTTCCATTTCGCTTCACTGCAACCTACTGTATCTACGTTGAGTCCTAGTATTTACCTTTACAAATTTTCCAGTTTCCCTACCACGTTCAAGCTTCTGACATTCCACGCCCCAACTCGTAGTATTCTATCCTGTCTTTGGTTATTCAATTTTTTTTCTCATGGTCACCTCCCCCTTGACAGTCCCGTCCAGGAGATCCGAATGGGGACTATCCCGAAATCTTTTCCCAATGATGAGATCATCACGTCACTTTTTCAGTGGCAGGGCACATGTCTTGTGAATACACGTTATATGTCTTTAATGCAGTGGTTTCCATTGCCTTCTGCAACCTCATGCACGTTGCTGATTCTTCCGTCTTTAAGGGCAGTTCCCCACTCCAAGGACAAGAGAGTGCCCTGGACCCCTGTCCTCTCCTCCACCCTCTTTGACGAGGCCGTTGGCAGAATGAGGGTGACTTCATACGCCGGAAGTCTTCGGCCATCAATGCTGATTCGAAGTCAAAAATTTAAACGGTGACGTGTTTAGAATCCGGGACCGAGGAATTTTGATTACTAACCAGAGCACAGATCTGAGATAACCTCTAGATTATGTCTCATCAGTATTTATTTTAACCACGAGACACTGAAACAAAAAAGTAAAATAAAATGAAATAAACCAATCTGCCTCACTGGTTTCCCTTGTCAGTCATTAATTGTGTGATGCAAGACCGTGTATCAATAATACAATTTTGAATCGCCAATACCGGTAGCATTAAAATGAGTTCAAGAAATTGTAATCGGTATTCGTCAATCTTGAAAAGACCGTGAAGGCAGGTTCTTTCATTGATCATACCAATTTGCATATAGGCAATAAAATGGCGGCCGATCAACTATACTACCGTGTAAAGATTTCCACGACGTCTCGTCTTACAAAATTGAATCAGGTAAGAAATGAGTTAGGATAAAGTAAATGTTAATGTTAGTAATTCAATTTTTACGTATATATTGTCATAACATGAACAAGTATCAGAAAATTCCGGGCCTGCTTATTACTTATTCTCTCTATGATGAGAGAGAGAGAGAGAAAGAGAGAGAGAGAGAGAATGCGCGTGTGTGTGTGTGTGTGTGTGTGTGTTTGAGAGAGAGAGAGAGAGAGAGAGAGAGAGAGAGAGAGAGAGAGAGGGAGAGAGTGAGAGACTGCGGAGTAGAGAAAATCCCTCACGAAAGAGATTAATGTCATTTGTTTCAAAAGTTACAACGTAGCCTTGTTCCATCTACGGATTCATAGTGCAATTAACTCTGAAAACAGTGGGTATTACACAGCCCCACGGTGCTGAAATAGGTTATTGCCTAACTTGGCTTAACATTCATGATGTAGTGAGGTGAGGTAACACACACATACCAGTTCCTAACTAAACATGTTTTCACCAACATTACGCTAATCTAAATCACAAAATGCTGTACAGAATTTCAGTTTTACATAGATGTGAGGTTAATGATATTAATTTGTAGTTTTTCTTTTATTTACATAGGTTTCGTCTTTTACTCACTTTAGACCTGCATTGTCTTTTTATTTTTTGTGTATTGATCTCATATTCATGTCGTAGGTAACAAAATAAAGATTTATGTAAGGATGAGGATTTCAGTTTTAAATTTTTCACTGATTCTATACCACAATAAACTGTATGCCTAGACGTAGAACCGTTGTCAGCATAGGAGACCACGTGGGACGAGTGGTAACACAGGATGACGTGTAGTAAAACAGTCTATGAGGTAGGGCCCAAGCAGTTAGTTGTCCGTGCAGACTGACGCACGGCAGTGGAAGAACCTTCGTGTGCTCATCAGGTTCAGAAATTAACGAACAATTACGTAACAGGAACAGTGGTACCTCAGCACGACGCACGATGGTTGTGCTGAGAGAGAAACATTAAAATCAAAATAGAACTGTCGTTCTCGACATAAAGTTTAGTGACACACGGTTAAAATGGAATTCGGGTATCTTATTTTCGAGTTTCGTTAGTTTGTTGCCAAGGAACATGGCCTTTCTTAAAGGTTATTTGTTTCATTTTGTTTACTACTATTCGTTGCGAAGCAATCACTCAAGTTCCCCAGTTAGTGCACAACGTAGAGCAATCTGTATCACCATAATTCACTACAAGTGTTTATAGCACGCGCCATGTATTAGTGTCCGCAATCAGTCAGCTGCTCACCTGATTTAGTTCAAGTAAGCAAAATGTGTTGGCGAAATAGTTTAATTTGCATCTCATTACATAAAGTAACGGCAATTAAATAACCGTCACGCCGGTCTGCTTTTCTGAATACTCATTGCGACACCGGCACTACACCATTTTAAATTCATACATGAGGCACACTCCACATCGATTAGGAAATACCTGCACAAAGCAGAGCAAGAAAAATTGAAAACATATTTGTGCCAGAAGTGAGGTAAATCAAAACAAAGAAAATCACAAACATGCAGCAGCACTGTATAGTACTTAGTTTTGCTAATAAGGGCTTCTCTAAGTTTCAGCAGTTGCCCTATATTCCCATTCGTTAGTTTAACGATCGTGGCAGTCTTCTTCTGTCAAATCTCTCTTCCCCATCATTCGAATACTGCTACTCTCCGTCTTAACATCGGTTGTTCACGCTTCCTGGTGGCGACCATTCCAGAAGTAATTTTACCCATCGGTCTTCCTTCATTGACATTCGACAGACTCTCGTGTGGGTGATAGTCTAAGGGTAGCGTATTTGATTGGTAATTCTGCCTACGGCCTTGTTAACGAGGGAGGAGGAGAAGACGGAGGGAGTGGGAAACTGCTCCTATAAGGGGGAAGAATCAGCAATGATCAAGGGCATGAAGATGCAGAAGGCAATGGAAACCAATACATGAAAGACACATAACATGTATCCATGGGACATGTGCCTTGTAATTGAAAAAGTGCCATGAGGATATCTCCGTTGGATAAAGATTCCGGGATAGTCCCCATTCGGATCTCCTGGAAGGGACTGCCAAGTCGGAGGTGACCACGGGAAAAAGACTGAATAATCAAGAAAGGATAGCGTTCTACGAGTTGGGGCGCGGAATTCCAGATGCTTTAACGTGGTAGGCAAGCTACAAAATTTGAAAGGGGAAATGCAAAGACCCAATCTATATACAGTAGGGGTCAGTGAAGCGAAATGAACAGAAGACGAGGATTTCTGATCAGAGGAATGTAGGATAATATGAACAGCAGCAGAAAATGGTATAACGGGAGTAGGATTCGTTACGAATATGAAGGTAGGGCAGAGAGTGTGTTAATGTGAACAGTTCAGTGATATCAGAATCGACAGGAAACCAACATCGACAACAAAAGTTCAGCTATACGTGCAGACGTAGCAAGCTGCAGATATAAAGTAATGAGAATATTGAAAGGGTACTAGAATACAAAAAAGGGAAGAAAATATACTAGTCCTGAGGGGCTAGAATAGAAGAAAAGGTTACAGGATAACATGGGCGTGGGAGAAGGGATGAGCGAGGAGAAAGAGTAATTGACTTCTGTAATAAATCTCAGCTTGTAATAGCGAATACTCTGTTCGGGAATCGCTGGAGAAAGAGGTACACTAGGAAACGGCCGGGTGATACGGGAAGATTACATTTATATCACATCACGGTCAGGCAGAGATTCCAAAATCAGATACTTGAATATAAGGCATACACAGGAGCAAACGTAGACTCAGATCACAATGTAGTAGTGATAAAGGTTTGGTGAAGTTTAAGAGATTAGTCCGGAAGAATGAATACGTAAAGAAGTGGAATACGGAAGTACTAAGGAATCACGAAATACGCTTGGTATTCTCGAAGACTGTGGCTACAGCAATAAAGAAAACCTCAGTAGGCAGTACAGTTGAAGAGGAGTGGACATCTACAAAAACGGTCATCCCGGAAGGTACAAATTAAGATAACCTTAAATAAACCATGAGTAACAGAAGAAACACTCCAGTTGATCCATGAAAGAAGGAAGTATTCAGGAAACAAGCCGTTGACGAATGAAATATATAGGAAGTTCAGGGACATTAAGACGAAATCGCTGCATGAAAAATGTTAAGATATCGAAAGAAATGATTCTCGGAAGGACTGACTTAGCATATAGGAAAGTCAAAACAACCTTGTGTGGAAGCAAAAGCAAAGGTGGTAACATTATGAGTGTAACAGGAATTCCACAGTTAAATACAAAGGAGAGAGTACATAGGTGGAAAGAATACATTGAAGTCCTCTACGAGACAGACGATTAATCAGATGTGACAGAAGAAGAAACAGGAGTTGATTTAGAAGACATAGGTGATCCAGTATTAGAATACGAATTTAAGAGAGCTTTGGAGGACTCAGGATCAAATAAGGCAAGAAGGATAGATAACATTCCTTCAGAGTTTCTAAAATCATTGGCAGAAGTGGCAAAAAAACGACTATTGACGTCGATGTGTAGAATGCATGAGTTTGGCTACATACTATCTGTGTATGGAAAAAATCATCCACACAATTTCGAAGACTATAAGAGCTGACAAGTGCGAGAATGGTCGCACAATCAGCTTAACTGCCCGTGTATCAAAGCTACTTACAAGAATACAATATAGAAAAAGGTAAGAGGAAATTGAGGATGTGTTAGGTGACGATCAGATTGGCTTCAGGAAAGGTAAGGGTGACAGAGAGGCAATTATGAGGTTGCGGTTGATAATGGAAGCAAGACTAAATAAAAATCAAGGCAAGTTCTTAGGATTTGTCGATGTGGAAAAAGTGTTCGACAGTGTGAAATGGTGCAAGATTTTCGAAATTCTGAGAAAAATATGGGTAAGCTATAGGGAGAGACGGGTAATATACAACATGTACAAGAGCACAGAGAGAACAGTACGAGTGGACGACAAAGGACGAAGTGTTCAGATTGAAGAGGAATGTAGTCTTTCGCGCTTACGATTCAATCTGCACATCGAAGAAGCAATGGTGGAAGTATAGCAAAGGTTCAGGAATGGAATTGGCAATCAAGGTGAAATGCTACCATTGATACGATTCGCTGATGTCATTGCTATCCTGAGTGAAAGAGAATAAGAATTACGTGATCTGCAGAATGGAATGAATAGTCTGAGTACAGAATATGGATTGAGCGTAAATCGAAGAAAGACGAATGTAATAAGATGTAGCAGAAATGAGAACAGCGAGGAACTTAACATCAGGATTGATGATCACGAAGTAGATGAAGTTAAGAAATTCTGCTACCTACGCAGAAAAATAACCAATGATGGACGGAGTAAGGGGGACATGAAAAGCAGAGTAGCACTGGCAAAAAAGTGTTCCTGGCCAAGAGATGTCTACTAGTATCAAACATAGGCCTTAATATGGGGAAGTGATTTCTGAGAATGTACGTTTGGAGAACAGATTGTATAGTTGAGAAACTTGTACTGTGGGAAAAAAGAAACAGAAGAGAATCAACGCATTAGAGATGTGGTGCTATAGATGAATGTTGAAAATTGGGCGGCCTGATAAGGAATGAGGAAGTTCTACGCAGATTCAGAGAGGAAAGTAAGATATGGAAACCACTGACGAGGAGAAGGTACAGGTGATAAAACATTTGTTAAGACACCAGGCAATGACTTCCTTGGTGCTAGTGGGGCAATGTAGAGGGCGAAAACTGTAGAGGAAGACAGATAATGGAATATATCCAGCAAATAATAGAGGACGTAGGTTGCAAGTGCTACTCTGAAATGAAGAAGTTGGCACAGGTGAGGAATTAGTCGCTGGCAACATCAAACCAGTCTGATGACTCAAAAAAAAAATTAATAAGCAACCTTGGCGTAGAGAAACAACTGCAAGACTTCAAATCAGACAAATCACCAGGTCCAGATGGAATCCTAATTCGATTACGGCTCCTTACGTATCCTGCATTTATCGTGAATCTGGGCCAAGCACAAAGTCCCAAGACACTGGAAAAAATTGCAGCTGACTCCAGTACATGAGATTAGTAAAAGAAGGACCTCCAAAATTATAGACCGATGTTCCTAAGTTCGGTTTGCTGTAGAAGCCCTGAATATATCCTCAATTAGAGTACAACAAACTTTCTTGATAGTGACAAGCTTATGTCCACGAATCAGCATAATTATTGAAAACATCGCTCGTGCAAAACTCAGCTTGCCCTTTTCTCAAATGATACACTGCGAACAAAGAATGAAGGGCAACAGGAGATTCCGTATTTATAGATTTACCGATAGCATTTGACAAAAAAATGTTTCAAATGGCTCTGAGCACTATGGGACTGAACTGCTGAGGTCATAAGTCCCCTAGAACTTAGAACTACTTAAACCTAACTAACCTAAGGACAACACACACATCGAGGCCCGAGGCAGGATTCGAACCTGCGACCGTAGCGGTCGCGCGGTTCCAGACTGTATCCCCAGAACCGCTCGGCCACCAGCGGCCGGCAGCATTTGACACGGTGCCCCATTGCTGGCTGTTAACGAAGGTACGAGCGTTTGGAATAAGTTCAGAGATATGTGAATGGCTCGAAGACTTCTTAAGTTATAGAACGGACTCGTCGACAATCGTTCTTCAGAGACAAAGGCATCGTCAAGAGCGCCCCAGGGAAGTGGGATGGGGCTAGTGTTTTTCTCTACATACAAAAATGATTTGGCGGGCAGTTTGGACAACAGTCCATGGTTACGTGCTGATGATGCTGCGTTGTATGGTAAGGCGTCGAAGTAGAGTGACTGTAGGTAGATACAAGATGACTTAGACAAAATTTCCAGTTGGTGTGATAAATGGCACCTAATTCTAAACGTAGTAAATTGTATGTTGTTGTGGATGAGTCGGAAGGACAAACCTGTAATGTTTGGATACAGTATTACAAGCGTCCTGCTTGACACAGTCAAGTCATTTGTATGTCTCGGCACAATGTTTCAAAGCAATATGAAATGCAACGATCATCTGAGAACTGTGACAGGGAAGGAGAATGGCTGACTTGTATTTATTAGGAGAATCTTAGGCAAGAGTGGTTCACGTGTAAAAGTTAACACATATAGCACTCTGGTACGACCTATTCTTGAGTACTGCTCGAGTGTTTGGAATCCGTATCAAATCGGACAGAAGGAAGACGTCGAAGCTATTCAGAGAGAGGCTCCTAGATTTGTTACCAGTAGGTTTGAACGACATGTAAGTGTTGCTGAGAAAATGCTTCAGGAACGCAAATGGGAATCCCAGAAAGGAAGGCGACGTTCGTTTCATTCGCCGTACATAGCCATACCATTGAAGAGATCTTTTCTCAATTCCTGGCATGACTGGTTGTTCCACATCCATTAGCTCTGTAATTTCCTCATTTATTCTCCGTTCTGTCCTGGATAGCTTGGCTACCCTCCTTATTACATCCATCACTACTGCCTGTACTCTGCTTCTCTGCCGCCATCCCTGGGTTCTTTCTTCTGTCCCGTACGTTAGTATAGGATCAACCATTGTTTGCAGAATCCTGTTCTTTGTGTCTTTAGCTATTCCCCGTTTCCACAGAACTCCGTTTAGTAATTTAATTGCTCCTCTTGTCTGCTGGATCCTGCGTTCCACATCTGCTTCGTAACCACGTGAGGAATAGATAATTGATCCTGAGTATTTAAACTGCTTTACAGCTTCTATAGTTCCTTGTAGCAATACTACATCTCTTCCATCTCCTCCTAGATATTCTGTTTTGTTCAGATTTATTCCAAGCCTGCCTCGTTCGAGTGCTTTCACTGGACAATGTACATACAATTAATTTCATCATAATTTTGTCCACTTATTATGCATGAAGCTATCAGAACAATACCTTAAACATCAGTCGAAGCTTCTTGCATGAATTACCATAAGGACAAAATATACTCATTTAAAATACTACTTCAATGAAAAATGTTTACATAAAGAAAGTTTCTTCGGTGCTCGCTGTGAAAGCTTATGGCATATGTACTCATGTGCATATAGCAGTTTAGTTGGCATTGCGCTGCAAACAAAAACTTATAAACTAGTAGTTACAATGTAGTTCATATTACCCTTCGACATAATATCGTATAGTTCATGCCTCTTTTACTTGTTTATACAGCACGGTACTCACCTCTTATTCAAATAAATTGTTTGTTCAAAATGTCTATGTTGGTTTCAAATTAGTATTAAGGAAACGACAAATCGTTTTCACTTGCAAATCTTGCTTCTAGCCACTACCACTGTCTTGATAACGCAAACAAAAAGTTAAAATCAAACTGCTATCTTCGAACATACGTGCATGACTTTTCCTGCTAAACAAGGTAATGGAAATCTGAATGGTTGTTTAGACATCGAACTGGTCTGTAGTCTTTCATACAGGTAATACTTCAATTGAGTGTATTCAGTATACCAACATTAATGACTTTTCGTAGTATGTAGTCACATGTAGAAAGAACTTGAATCCGTTATAGCATTTCATAATCAACCGGTAGTAAAAAGATATATTGTATAATGATTCTTGGCTTGAAAACTTGTTGTTCAACAATTTAAATACATCTTCAAATCCTGGTGGGCATATAAACCATTAATTTTCTCTGATCTTGGGAAAGCCAAAGGATAATTTCCTGGTATGCTAACTGTCAAACATGGACCGGTGTAAAGCAATTTCCATTTACTATTGCCTTTGTGCATAGCAGAAGATATCGAATGTTATTTCAGGGAAACAGTTTCTCCAAGAGTGTATGTTTGAACTCATCCTTACTTTTCATTACGTTTTCTTTCTTTTGTTTTGTTAGTGCGTTTAGTGTGCCACTTAGCTTTGTTGTGGAGTGATTTCTTATTTCTGTAGATGCGGTGTACAACTTATTTATTTGCTTCTCAGTTGTTGCTCAGTAATTCAGCCGGTGTGCAGGGTGTGGTGTACATTGTCAACCTATATACTATTTGGTCGAAAAGTTCTACGTGATATTTGTGTATTTGTATATGTCCTTACAAATCGGTTAAATTCGCTAAAAATATTTTTAAATAAACACACCCACATTTGACTGTATTGATGTTTATTTAATTACTACCCGGGTTTCGGCATTTTATGCCATTTGCAAGTGACTGAGATTATATCATTAAAATATATTGTAGGACATCAAGCAAGTTTCAATTGGCATAGAAGGTCGAAACCTAGGTCGTAATTAAATAAACAGCATTACAGTCAGATGGCTAATTATTGTATTACTGTTGCTCAGCAATATGAAAAACTATTTCCCTAAGCATACAGCGACACGATTAATTTGCGGATGAAAGTGGGATACCAAAACATGCTTAATGTCACAGTCTTTTTCCATTTTCTGAGTGTAAAGTTGGATACATTACCTTTAGATAATGCAACTGGTTTGCCAGCTGTAGGAATGCACTGTTTGTGAATCCCTCTTATTATAGCAGATGCTGCTGTTGACTTCAAAGCACGTAGTTCAACATATTTAGAGAAAAAACCGTAAAAGCTAGTATATATTTGATACCACGCCGTGCAGTCGACACTGGCCCAGCTGTATCAACAAATGTTACCGCATGAGTTGTGTTTGTACAGTTGGTGTAGTTTAGTGTTACAGCATTTGTTAGTTGGCTTAGCTTTCTGACACATGAGCATATTTTTAAAAGCTGGTCACTGTAACTGCGCATATTTGAAAAATTTGTGTAAACTCAATTTTCTCAAGCATTTATTAGCACCGTAGTGACCCTAAACATAGTGAATACATCAAACCAAAGGTTCAGCACATGTACTATGGATACATACCCACCTCATCACTACTGACATTGCCTCTGAAGAACAATACGTCATTGTGAATCTTGCAATGTTGCTGAATTCTCTCAGACGGGTTGTCTGGTAGAAGTATTCTTACCTTATGCTACATTGGATACGAATCCTACAATGTTGCCATGTCATTACATGTTAATACTGAGTGTAGATGGTGTCTTTCATCAAAAATATGTTCAAATGTATGTGAATTCGTAAGGGACCAAACTGCTGAGGTCATCAGTACTTAGATTTCCACACTACTTAAAGTAACTTTAACTAACTGATGCTAAGAACAACACCCACACACCGATGCCCGAGGAAGGACTCGAACCTCCGGCGGGAGTGACCGCGCAGTTCGTGACATGGCGCCTCTAGCCGCGTGGTCAATCCGTACGGCTGGCTTTCATCAAAAGTATTCTGTAGTGTGTGATTTGGCCAGTGAGATGAGAAAGTTCAGTTACTCCTTGCAGCAGAAGCAATAAAGCGTCTGCGATGACATTGTCGTTACCCTGTATATTCATTATTTCCAAGTCATATTCCTGAAGAAATGCTTTCCCTTTAACAGTTCTAGGGTGCAGTGAAGGTCTTTGATGTGTTTACCGTAAATGCGATGATTACGTTTCTTACAAGATCAAATGATAGCTACAGATTTAATTTCGGTAGCTGAATATCCACGTTCAGACTCAAAGTATTACTTGCAAAACTGATCATGTCAATCTCAACTTTACCAATTCTCTCTGGCATCAGAACCAGGCAAGCACCGATTTGTGTAGAGGATGCATCAGTAGCAATGCAAAAGTCTAACCTCATGCCAGGGCGACAGAGGATATCGGAATTCAGAAGTCCATATTTAATAGCATCACAATCTGATAACTATCTGACCAAAACCAGACTTTGTTCTTGTTTAGTATTCCTAGGAGCGATGGGCTTTCCAGTAGTGAATGAAAAAACATAATCCAATGAATGCTTTGAATTGTCGTTTAGTGCATTGTGCAAGAAAATTCTTGTTTCCACTTATTTTGTTAGAATACCTGATGAGGAAATAATACGACATAGAAACTTAATTTTCTCTCTACCATACTTCTACTTTTGTAGATTAGCTGTCACTTAATTCTGTGAAAATTTGGATAAAATTCTATCTAATAAATCTAGGTGTTATTTCTACATGCCAGTAACAATTAAAATGTCATCGACGTATAACGTTATCCTGTGTACCGAATCACGTCCCAGTGCAGTATCTAGTGCTGTAACAAACACTAGAGCATACATTTAAACTGACTGCAGAACGTAAAACTGATAGCGCCTAACAGCATGAATAAAAGCTGTGAATTTCCTAGTCTTTACTGTTAATGGAATTCTGCCTGTAGGAAGATCTCAGATCAATGCTAGGTAAGAAGTGTACACCATGAAAGTTTTGTAATTGCTCCTCCAAATTCTCAGGTTGTGTACATATTGGTATAATAATGTCCTTAATTGCAAGTGTACCTCCGCTATATTTCATCAATGGTAATATAGGACTACACTACAAAGTGTGTTAAGGCTCGATAGTATTCCATTTTTAACATCTTAATCTCGCGAAATTCAGCCTCACGTTTCGACCAGGGGATAGCATATGACTTTCTACGGAAAGTGTCATGTGATGCTACGTCCATTTGATATAGATAAGTATTTATCACTCCACGGTTTCCGTGGAATACATGTAAATGAGTCAGTAGCAATTCTTTCAACTGTTGTCACTGTTGGTCATCAAGATGTGGGGATTTAAGTACAGCATCAAGCATACTAGTGTAACCTGTATTATTCTTACTATAACAGGTTTCTTCAACACGAACACACTTAGTCCTTAAAAATTCTTACTGTTATTGCATGACAGTATTTATCAGGTTTAACTGGAGTTCGTACAAAGTAGAATTCAACTTGTTCACTCTCGTTGCCCAAGTAACACTTACCTAGGTAGAAGTCTATCGTTGCATCCTTGTCCCTTAAAAACTTAATACGTATCAGACAGTCCACTATAATTGATTATTTACATTTAGAAATGGGTACAAAGTCGTTTCAGTCCCGATTAAACTTTTGCTTGAATTTTCCATTTGACAGGCTGCGCCCTTGCACCAAAAGTTCCTAAAATCAAATAATTCTGTTCGAGGTATATTGGTGCATTGTTTACTTCCTTAAACTTATTAAATAATTTTTGTAACGTGACATTCACAGAGGCACCAGGATCTGGAATAATCGTTCAAATGGCTCTGAGCATTATGGGACTCAACTGCTGAGGTCATTAGTCCCCTAGAACTTAGAACTAGTTAAACCTAACTAACCTAAGGACATCACAAACATCCATGCCCGAGGCAGGATTCGAACCTGCGACCGTAGCGGTCTCGCGGTTCCAGACTGCAGCGCCTTTAACCGCACGGCCACTTCGGCCGGCAGGAATAATCGTGGTAGGGATTCTTCTTGCAGTATCATTTATTGGTGATAGTACCACACTTTGCATTTCATTCGAAACAGTGTGCTGATCATTAGACAGTTCTTCTCTAATATAATTACCTTCATTATATCGCCATATGATCACGTGACTGTCAACGTTGCCCCCACCTTGTGATATGACCAACACCGGAGAACTTCATGTCGTCGAATCTAATTTGCTGAACCTTCATCACGAACAGCGGATGGTGGTTCATACGTGACTTCTATGATATTCACGGAACGATCTTGATTGGTCCTGCCGTTGTCAGGCGGATCGGGTGATATCTGATTATGATGTGGTTAAGTGCTATTTTCATTTGTATGGCTCCAGTTTGCGTTATGTGCGTGCTAGTAACCATTATCACTCCCTGTGAATTCGTCCACCGTCATTTCGCTGGAATTGTAATGATACCGGCTGCTATTATCTTAGCTCCAATTATTATTATTATTATTATTATTAATCCTGTTCATATCTGGCGGGCGGTGAGCTGATCACCTCGTCTCATACCCGAACAACGTCGACTGTCATGTCACAGGCGAATCCTGAAAGCCATGCCATTGGCCGTTTCGGTGCTGTTGCGCGCGCAGCTGGCTTGGCGACGGCGCAGTGTCATAGCCATTATTGTTGTTCTTATTAGCTCTCCCATCTTCATGTAAAGGGTCAGTTGAATCTAAAACAGACATAAAGCATTGTAGGTTGTCTTCATGTATTTGTATTGACGTTTCAAGAACACCTAATGGTAATTTTGCATTCCAAATTCGCAGCTCATCTTTGTGCGAGAGTGGCTCATACCAGTAACTTGTTTTAAGTACTTTTCGAAGAAATGGCAGAGACTGCCTTGTCTAGAACTGAACTGTTCTGGGCTGAAAACCAGGTTTCTAAGGTTCTCCTGACGACTACGAGACCAATATTTTGGCGAGAAGGCTCGTTTTAATCAATATATATTATAAAAGTGTACAATGTTGGGGCCTCTAAGACTCAGGAACGCGGCCCAGTACGATATGAAGGGAGTTATATGGGGTCGTAGCCCTATATCCCCCATCCATGAAGAAAGTTCCCGTTTTCACTTGAAGGCGTGCTTTTGAGGATCTAAGAGCTGGAAAGTTACGCCCTCTTGGGAACATCCCGGAACATCCAAGACAATTGTGGAACATTCCAGAACTCTCTCGAATGTTGCGCAACGTTCTGGAACGTTGTGGACGATTCGAAGCCTTTTTGATACGATCTGGGAATTCGCCACTGATGAGGCTGCCAATTGGTAAGGGTATGTAAAACAAGATCCGCCGTGGGTTAGAACATACGTTTCGTATCAGTGACGAAGGGAGGAACCGAAAAATAGTGCAGTGGGGAAATAAAAATAAACAGTGAAGTGAGTGTAGTCAAAGTTATACACTTACTGAATATAAACCCAAAATAAAGTGTGTAAAGTGTACTTAGAGTATCTGTTAATAAAATTTGTTTTCGTTTATGTTTTAGACAGTGCCAAAACGTAAAAGAGAAGGAGATCTTGCCAGTTCTGAATCAAACTGGTGAAAACAACGAAACAGACGAAGAGCGCGAATCACTTTTAATTTCCCAGTGAATGAGAATTAGCACAGTGAGAAACAGAGAGACCGAAGAACTGATTGAAGAATCACGAATTGCGGCACAATTTTATAAAAAAAAGACTGCAATCTGTAGCCAGGCAAGAAAATATCACCCTACGAGAAGCGCGTACAAGTAATCAGTACAACCTAACAAATGAAGCATTTCATTGCTGCCCGACAAAATAATATAATAAACTAAAACACGTCGTAGTTGTATCAAATTGATAACAAGTTCCAATTTTGCAACTCGAAAAAATTCAGTAGAGAAACACCAGGATTTTGTTACATGAATGGAAAAATTCAATTACCACTACTGGAAGCACCTCTGCAGGAATGTTTGCATTACACGACCGAGGAAACTCCAGAATCAAAACACTTTCTCCGAAATCTAAAAGCGTAAGACGCTTACTTCCAAGTGACTTTGTTAGGTGTCACTTCGATCAACGCTAACAGAGGAGGAATCGATAATGTTTTTTCCATAAAAGTACTATCACAACATGGGATCATTACTACCACCACCTAACGAAGACCATAAATTTCTGCAAGTATGTTTCATTGGAAATGGAAAAACAGAAATTGATCAACGACGCACAAATATCAATGGATTGATACGAGAAGTGTTCCGAGATGCACAGAGGAGCTCACGATTTCAGTCACCTGATCCACATATTCAAAACAACACTAGACGGAATGATTTATGATAACTATAAAGTTCTAATTCGAGCCGATAAAAGACCACACGGATAACACGAACGTAGATTTAATGCACCCCAGACAGAAGTCGCCATCGTAATAGTGGACAAATAAAACACAAGCCATGACATAATTGTACAGCGAAGAAGAGAAGGGCTATAATGCACTACAGAGACACACCGTTCATATGATGCCTTCCAGTATCCATTAATATTTCTGCACCGAGAGGACAGATATCATTTTAATATGAAATAAATCCAAGCTGAGAAAGGCGTAGTAACAAAAAAAAAAAAGTCACTTCCAAGGAGTTCTATGCTTACCACTTAATTATCAGTGATACATACACTTTATCAACACTCATTGTTTATTCCAGCTACTCCTGGTAGATATGTATGCAAGAATAGAAGCGAAATGGATGCTTTACATCATCCCGAAGAGGTTGAAACTACATACGGAAGAATACTTTTACCTTCGAGACGCAATCACAAATGACGGAAACATTGACGACATTGGAACAATGGTAATCTTAGCCGCATCATACTTAGGATGTCCGAAATACATGCATGAATACACTCAAGATGCCATAACCTACGTAAGAAAATGTGGACGACCTGGTCTCTTCATAACTTTCACGTGTAACTCTTCTTGGCCAGAAATGTTAGAACAATTAACATACGGATGAGACCCGTGCATTGACACTACGTAATAGCAAGAATATTGAAGTCATCGCCAATTATCACACTTTTGGAAGCGTTAGGCGCTGGTTTGGCACAATCTAATGGCATAACGAGGACTGCCTCACTCACATAGTCCCATGTGGCTACGCGACAGAATTCATCGCATCGACTTCTCAAAATCATCCAGGCTGAATTTCCCAATCCTCAAGAAGATCCGGAACTGTACGACATAGTATTGAGAAACATGATTCACGGACCATTAGGGCCATTAAACCCAAATTCACCATGTATGAGTGATAGAAAATGTACAAAAAGGTACCCAAAATGCATTGTAGTCCTTCTCTTCTTCCTTGTACAATTACGTCACGGCTTGTGTTTTCATTGTCCACTATTACAATGGCGACTTCGTCTGTCTGCGGTGCATTAAATCTACGTTCGTGTTTCCCGTGTGGTCTACTTTCGACACACAAACCGAAGTTTATGGCTGTCGTGAATACAGAAGACGATCACCCATAAACGGTGGCTTCACAGAAAAAGTACGAATACGAGGCAGCGGAGAACTGGAAATAGATTATCAAAGGGTAGTATGATAGAACAAAGTACTCTCCAAAATCTTCCAAGCACACGTGAACGTGGAATACTGCAAGTCAGTGAAATCCATAAAAAAAATCTGCAAGTATGTGAACAAGTGCAGTGACATGGCAGTATTTCAAAGAGCCACAGACAGCGAACAACTAAACAGAAACGACGAGATCCTCACTTACCAAATGGGAAGATATATCAACAGCAACGAAGTAGTGAAGCAGATTTTCGGTTTTCCCATACACGAACGCGAACCAGCCTCACAACATCTAGCAGTACATTTGGAGAATGCACGGAGATTTTACTTCACAAAAGACAGCGCGGGAAAAAATGCGAGCTAACAACCTCAGAACATAACATTAACAGCTTTTTACCAACTGTGCCAAACGGACCCATTGACGAAAATATTACTGTATTTCGACGTCGCTACCTGTTATACACGGAACACACCAAGAAAAAACCTTAAACAGTGAAAACAAGGAGTTCCAGTAAAAGATCATACAGTAATTATGAAAACAGGCAGACTAGACCCAGTATACACCGTACGCCCGAAAAAAGCCGAATGCTTCTTTCTCAGGATGTTGCTGCCTGAAATAGGGGGACCAACAAGTTTCACACATCTCAAGACTTTTGGCGGTTACCTTTGCCAGACACATAAAAAAGCATGCCAACGCTTAGGACGGCAACTACTGTGAATTAACATACAGGAGCCTCACTCAAAGCCTCAGCTGAATGAGTAGGAGCACTATTCACCATAACTCTAACAGCATGCGACCAATCGAATCCAAAACAGCTATGGAACTCCTTCAAAGAGAGAATAGGTGATGACATACTGTACCAAATCCAACAAGTTCATCCTGAATTGACCATCTGAAAAAACGACGAGATGACATCTTCAATTAAACACTCATTCACCTAGAAGATAAATGTTTAGCAATAAACAACCAGACCTTAGTACAACTTGGGTTGAAAGCACCACGAAAAGGTGCTATCAGAGTGCTAAACATCGAAATTACAAAGGAAAATGCTACAACATCAATGAAATACTTCAGTACTTTGCTCACAGCAAACCACTCCTGACCGATCGACAACAACATTGGCGGAATTATTTACTTGCACGCACCAAGCGGCATCGGGGAAACGTTTCTAATAAATTAATCGCTGGCAGAAATACGTGCTAAGCGACAAATCGCACTTGCATTGGCATCATCTGGCATTGTACTCACATTCATGGAAGAACTGCGCATTCCGCCCTACGACTACCGTTGAATGTAGCCGGAGAACAATTCCCGGTATGTAAAATCTCGACAAGATGTTGACGGAGTGAACTTCTAACCCAAACAAAAATGTATTTTGAGACTAGTGCCCAATGGCACAGAAAGTCAGTCGAAGCAGTGGGCAGGAAGTTACAAGACCTGCGAGGATTCTCTGAAGTTATGGAGAGAGCTCTACTCATACTTTCAGGAGATTTTCGACAAACAACTTCAGTTATCTCTAAGTCAACACCAGCAGTCGAGGTCAATGCAAGCTGCAAAAAATCACATCTGTGACCACATCTCTGCAACTAAAAAAAAAAAAAAAAATATAACAGCAGAACTATCGAGGCCGGCCGGGGTGGCCGGGCGGTTCTAGGCGCTACAGTCTGGAACCGCACGACCGCTACGGTCGCAGGTTCGAATCCTGCCTCGGGCATGGATGTGTGTGATGTCCTTAGGTTAGTTAGGTTTAAGTAGTTCTAAGTTATAGGGGACTGATGACCTTAAAAGTGAAGTCCCATAGTGCTCAGAGCCATTTGAACCATTTTGAATTGTCGAAAAAACAGCACATTTTGCTCAACAACTTTTACAAATAGGCGAAGGCACACATCCTACTGACTAGGCGACCGACCTCATTAAACTCAACAGTGATTTCTGCAACATATCTACTGCTGAAACGAACTCACCGACCAAGTCTATCCAAATATTGTTCACTACTATGCCAATCCGGACTGGATATTTTAATGGCAAATTACGGCGACTAAAAATAATATTTTCGACGGTATCAACTGTAATATTCAAAAGGAAATCCGCGGTCAAGAGATATACAAATCGATCGACACGATGGTAAACGTTGAGAGAAGTGTGAACTTCCCTACAGAATTTTGCAACTCTTCGTAAGTACCAGGAATGCCATTACACTGCCTCCAACTTAAAATTGGATCTCCGATCATACTACTAAGAAAACTCAACTCAGCAAAACTATGTAAAGGAAGGAGGATGATCGTCAAACAGCTATCGAATAACATCATCGAAGCCGAACTTAAGAGTGGACAGTACAATGGACACACACTATTTATCGCCAGCATACCATTGATCTCTATTGAAGTGCCATTCCAATTTAAAAGACTGCAATTTCTAATTAAATTAGCCAACAGTTTTACAGTTTACAATGCACAAGGACAAATTTTAAAATATTGCGGCATCGACCTCAAAGACTCCTACTTCTCTCACGGTCAGCTATACGTAGCTTTCTCTCGAGCTGGAGATTCGAAAAATTTGTACATATATAGCCCGGATAACAGAATGAAAAATATTGTTTATAAACAAGTATTGCAAATAGTTAGAGTATGATAAAAAATTAGTCTCTAATACTTTCACAGTTATTTAAAGTGTTAAAATACGTTTTCAATAAAATGTTTTTACCTCTTATACTGTAAAATTTATGAATGAATTAATGTGTGTGAAATCTTATTGGACTTAACAGCTAAGGTCACCAGTCCCTAAGGTTACACACTGCTTAACCTAAATTATTCTAAGGACAAACACACATATCCATGCCCGAGGAAGGACTCGAACCTCCGCCGGGACTAGCCGCACAGTTTTAAAATTTATCCTTTTGTTCCAACTAAGTTAATTTCTCATATCAACTCCCTGAACGAAGGCGGCTATCGCAGCTAGTTGTTCATAAGTCTAACAGTACTCAGCCGTTTGCACCGCCCATAGGGCTCCATTTCCTTGTATATATCTGTCGTGAAACGTGTCTTTTACTGCTCCGACCTGGGTGACGGTAACACACTTCTGAAGGATTTAGTGAATACAATTTGGTATGGAGTAATTATTTTTCTATGATATAGAACTTGAATTGACTATGTTTGGGTATGCTCCCTTAAAGCAAGACATTGTACAGCGTAGGGGTTACCGGTGTTTCGAACGGTACATTGCTCCCAATCAAAACACTAGAAATCACAGCATTTCAATACATGTTTGGTTTGCATTCGGTGCTGCACCTTGAATTAAACCACTGACTGTAGGTATTTCTTGTTTAATGCTAGAAATCTGTGTTGTCATCTGACCACGCCATTCTGGTAAATTTTTATTTACAGTTTACTTAGTCTAATCGAGCTCTGCTTTAGTAGATTCACCAGAATAGTCACACTTAGATACGGAGACATCGGCCGTTTCACACACAAAACTTCCGACTTCGGAGTTTAATTTATTATTTACCTTTTCAGCCACTGCGAAAAGTCGTAAACAGTGACTTTGCACTGATCTTTAGACTGTTTTGCCACTTTCACTCTCTGATCATCGAAGATAGTATTCACTTTATTTTCTAGATGTTTTACGGTACCACGTATTTGTTTTTGTTCCTCTTGAAACCTAATATGACTGCCGGAATATCACGTTAAGCTGTTTTCAGCACTCATACATTACTTGCTAAAATATTGTACTGCAAAGACAAGTTATTAAAATTAGTACTTAAGGTCGCTAATTAGTTGGATTCTTCTTTCTGTTCCGTTCGGAAAGTCTTAAAATCTTATTGTTTAGTCTTGTTGTTTAGTTGACAATACATTAAGTTTTTGCAATCGGATCAGTAGGTGGATTATTAGTTTGCAAATCAGATTCAGGTGAAGAATTGCCCATTGGAACTTCTGCTTCATGTGAAACATCATCAAGTTCAAAATCTGTTTTGCCGGTTGAATTTCGTCTTCACTCAGAAGATATTCAGGTAAAATATGTTCCTTCGTTTCAGAGCTCTATTCTTGTTCGGGATCGGAAAAAATGAGAGTTTTCTACATCCATAGTGTCATGTTCGCATTATTCAGCGTTGATTTGAACTTTGTTAGTGAGTAAAGCCATTTTGCTCACTTTTCCTATTTTCACCACAATAAATATATTTTACGAATTAATTCTGAAAATTTTTGTAAAAGCTAAGATTCGAAGAGACATATACAGAATTAAGTTGTGAATAATTAGTGGCTAGCATAAGCAATTTACTTAAGGTCTCACACTAGGAAACTGAACGTTCGCCATTACAGATAAGTTAAGCAAAGAGCGGCCATATTGTGATACATAGCTCATGAATCTTTCATACATACTACTGAATTCAGTCAAGGCAAATTTACATTTATCAGACACTTGTGGACGAATGTTCTGATAATACAAAATTGTACGTGCAGAAGGAGAAAGCTTGCCGTTCCTAAAGTCTGTATCTGAAATCGTGATGTTGTCGTGTAGTCTTCCACAATGGGTTGCTCATCTAAAATTGATTTACACATGCGCGTACAATTTTTTTTCTTCAATTTCTGAATGACATTGCTTTCGTCCCACACCGGTGAGGCGGTATTCCATAAAACATGAAAGAATGCATTTACAATTTTACAAGTCCTGTTTCGGTCTCGCCATTTCTAATAAAACTTTTCTCTCTCTATCTGGTTTGGTTGGTAATAAAACATTTCTTTAAGTTGATTTGAGAGAGTAAATTTCCTTGTAACGACGAAACACTCAAACAGAGCAAAACAAAGAAATGAAACGCTCGGCATAGCTGGTTTCCGTGTCCGTTCATTGAAAGGGTGATGCAAGACCGTGTGTCGGTAATAAAAGTTTGAATCTCCAATGCTGGTGTGCATACAAATGAAATCAAGATATTGTAATCTGACTTCGTAAATCATGTCAAATAGTGAATCCTGTTTCCTTGACTGGTCATGGGAATTTCGATATAGGCGGCTAGAATAGCAGCAGATAAATCGCATCACCGTATCAAGACCTCGTCGCCTCATCTAACAGATTCTGAAAAAAATAAGGGTTAGGACAAGGTAAATGTCCTGTGGCATCGCACTGATATTTCACGAGCCGAAGGCTGGCGCTGCAAGTAATGTCGTGCTGTTAGCAAAGGCACTTGCCTTGCTCGTCTGCTGCCAAATTCCACCTCACTGTACTAACGGATACGTTCGTCCTACGTCCCACATTGAGTTATTTTATGCATTGTTGCTTTTTTGTGATCAGTGACAGCTCCAAACATACGCCGCTGCTCTCGGTCGTTAAGTGAAGGCCGTCCATCATTGCGTTGTCCCTGATGAGAGATAATGCCTGAAATTTTGTAATCTCGGGAAACTCTTGATCCTGTGGATCTCGGAATATCGAATTCCATAAAGATTTCCGAAACTGAATGTCCCATGCGTCTAGCTCCAACTACCATTCCCATACTATTGTTATCGGCATATATGCATATCGCTATCCCATGCTTTTGTCACCTGAGTATACGTTCTTAGTTCCTACAAAGACGTAGGATTTGTTGTCATAACTGTCAACAAGAAGTTTTGAATGGATTTTTATTACGATGAAAGAGATCGCTTCAGCTGTGAGATAAATATTCATTTATGAACCAACAAGTTTCGTGGCTTTAGAGCCACATCTTCAGGGATATTTATATATTTCATAAATTATTTCATGCGATAACCAGCAATAAGTGTTGAGCCATGCAGAGGTCGGTACTCAGAATACAGCAGAATGCAGGGAACGTTATTCCCATAAAAGAAACCAATGGCATAACATCGTCCTGACGACATGAGGCAAGCAGCGACCGCCGAGGTAGCAAAATTTGCTTGAATCGACTTTTAATAATGATTTCTGTTTCTTTCCAAGGCCAACCGGTACTGTCGTTGATGAGAGAAATTAAAAAATTTCCTCCTTTTATCTTCGACTTTCACAGTTCAAATAAAAATGTAGGATTCATGCACTGGTATAATACGAAATTTTTGTGTTCCAGTATTCTTATTCACTACGGTTTTGAAAACTGCTACCAGAGACAACATATATATGCTTAACTTTTCCCCTCGAAGTACGGCACTAAATTTCGGTCTCTTGTCTGAAAATGTAAACACATAGTATGGTAAAACTTCTGTGTTCCCTTTTATAGCTTCAGCTATTTATGTCCTTTGTATCCGTAAGTGGCGAAAGGGCAAATAAACAGCGGAGTCGAACTTTCCTTCAGCACAAAGGAGATCATATCTTTCATCCGTTACAGCTTTCTTCCTCCGGAGCTGTTTCGCAAAGAATACAGTGGCGGAAGGATTTATGCACATGTTTTGACGAAGTTTTACTTTAACGGCAGAAACTCACTTTGACAGAGTACTTAAAGACCAGTTTACTATGTATAGCGAGTAACGCCATATTTTGGAATTTACGTGTATGTCGTTTCAGTGCCGGCTTTGATGGCTGACGATCAGTTCTCCCGTTACAGAAAGAAACATTAATGAATGTACGTACACAGTATCACAAAGTCAACATGTTGGTGGTTCTGTTACTTGATAATCAGTCAATGTGCACACTTCTCCCGTTTAGATTTAGCTTTTACCCTCAGCGCGTTACACCAGAGAAATGAACTACACTGTTAATTTTGTTACTGATTAAAGCTACATTTCTGCGTTTTTCTCACCATTTGAGTTATCCAGAATAATGTCACATTAAGGAGGTAAGCGGTTTAACTTTTACTTCAGGTCTTTGCCTCAATCACTACCGTAATTATTACGTTTCTTGATAAATGTAACACCTGCCACTCCGTAAATGATATACGGCTCAGAACTGTGTCTGTAAACCCTTTATGTTGGTGTCCGTAGTCTTATCATTCATATCTCAGATTTAATGTGTCCTTCCTTCCTCCTTTAGATGAAATGGATTGGACAAAAATACGGAAACACGGAGAGAAATGTATGCTAGAACATTAATGAAGATGGTATTAAAACCTGAAGGTTGATCTGTTTTATTTGATCACGAACGGCATATGGAAGTGTCAGTCGTGGTCAGTAACAGTGTTTTGTGTGGTTTTGAAAGCGTTATGTCAGAGATAAGTGAATTCGAACGTGGGCAAATGTTGTTGCTCGTATGATGGGTGCTTCTGCAGTCAAGTTGGCTGAAATATATGGCGTTTTCAGGAGACAACATATCGAAGATTTGTACGTCACACAGAGGATGCGGAAAAACATTACCCGCTGAGTCACAAGGCGGACGGAAGTATGTGACGGACGGTGACTGAAGACAGTTGCAGAGGACAACAGATGCGAAGTCACTGCGGAAATTAATGTCGTACTCGTGAACCATATCAGCACTGCACCAAAGCAACACGAAAAGGGCTCCATAAGCTGGGAGTTTCAGTACAAGCTAGAAGTAGAAAACCACACATCAGCGCTGCAAATGCCGGTGACAGGAAAACCTGATGCCCAAGCCTGGACCCTGGACCGTGGAGCCATGGCTATCTGTGTGGCAATCTGCACTGAAGAGCCAAAGAAACTGTTACACCTGCCTAATATCCTGCAGGATCCCCGCCAGCATACAGAAGTGCCGCAACACAACGTGACATGAACTTGTGGTATACACCACTTCTAACAAACACCGAACAACGCGCTCCAGTACGCGGCCGCCAAATATGTACATCGCTGGCCGCACTTCTCTGGGCGGCCCGCTGCTTCCATCGCTGGCCGTCTTCACACGCACGCTCCCTTACGTGGCCGAGAAATACATCGCTGGCCGGACTTCTCCGTGCGGGTCGCGGCTATCATCGCTGGCCGCCTTCGCGCGCGCGCGTTTCTCAGCACACAGCAATTGGCTACGCCAGTAAAGATTGCGATTGGTTTTCCCTGGAAAACAGCGACCCCAGCCGACGGCTCCATTAAGTAGCAAGCCTTATATAAACCCGGCCGCCGCCGCAAACGACAGTTCTCATCGGGAAGTGCAGTACGCCGTGTTCCAGCTGCTTGTGGATGACTCGCCGCACCACCCGAGGTTACCTGGCTGCTCGGCGGAAAATCTTGCGACTTCACTCGGAGAGACTGAACTTCACTGGACTTGGGAATAATTACGGGACGTGCACCCCACCATGCACATTTGGACATTGGTATAACCAAACTTTAATTCTGCATTACTTCTGAGTGTGAGCCTGGGTAGACGCTTGGCTAACATAACTGTTAAAAACTGATTTGTGATTTAATAAACCAGACTGAAGAGGTTATTGTGTTATTCCTGGTTATAACAGAACTCGACTAATGTTTGAAATACTGTTGGAGGAAGCTGACACCATTACTCCTGCAGCGCTGTCCACAAATCCGCAAGAGTACGAAGGGGTCGAGATCTCTTCTGAACAGCAAGTTGCAGGGCATTCCAGATATGCTTAATAACGTACATATCTGGGGAGCCTGATGGCCAGCGGAAGAGTTTAAAATCAGGAGAGTGTTCCTGGAGCCGGATAAGAAACGATGAAAGTGATTAGGCAGAATATTTACGTACGTGTCGCCTGTCACAGTCACATCTAGACGTATCAGGGGTGCTATGTCATTCCAACTGAGCGCCCTCCGCACCATTACAGCGCCTCCTCCAGCTTCAACTGGTCAACACTGTCAATGAATTGATCAGGTTTTCTCCATACCCGTACACGCCCATTCCCTCCATACAATTTGAAACGAGACTCGTCAGACCAGGCAACACGTTTCCAGTTACCAACAGACCAATGTCTGTTTTGATGGGCCAAGGCGAGGTGTAAAGCCTTGTGTAGTGCTGTTATCAAGGGTACACGAGTGGGTCTTCGGCTCCGAAAGCCCATATCGATTATGGTCCGTTGAATGGTTTGCACGCTGGCACTTGTTGATGGCCCAGCATTGAACTCTGCAGCAATTTGCGGACTGATTGCACTTCTGTCACGTTGAACGATTCTCTTCAGTCGTCGTTGGTCCCTTTCTTGTAGGATCTGTTTCCGCTGGCAGCGATGCCGGACATATGATGTTTTACCGGATTCCTAATATTCATGTTACACTCGTGAAATGGTCGTAAGGGAAAATCCCCGCTTCATCGCTACCTCAGAGATGCTGTGTCCCATCGCTCGTGTGCCGACTATAACACCACATTCAAACTCACATAAATCTTCATAACCTGCCACTGTAGCAACAGTAACGGATCTAACAACATTGCAAGACCCTTGTTGTCTTATATTGGCGTTTCCGATCGCAACGCCGAATTCTGCCACTTTGCATATCTCTGTATTTGAATACGCATGCCTTTACCTGTTTCTTTGGCGCTTTAGTGTAGATTTCGGCTTTCACGCCAGTACCGATTACAACGTTCTTAGACTACTAACATCATTTTTCTGTGTACTGTGGAGATTGACAAACACATAGTTCAACACATTTGCTTGTAATTGATGTAAATGGTACAAAATTGACGTCATCTGGGGAATTTCATCCTCTACAGTACTTATCTAAATAATGTTAAAAGTCTAAGAACATTGCACTTGATAATGGCGTGGAAGCCAAAATCTAGATTGTACTCACGAAAAATACAGCGATATACAGTCAGTAGGCAGTGTATTCTTTCAGAAAATATTACATGGTTGTGGCTCAGCATCATCGAAAACTAATTGGGAGAGACTCTGTTTTTCGAATGAGCCTTGTTGCACATTATTCCCAACTTCTGGGGGAGTTTACGTACCCAGAGTGAAACATGGGGGGATTCTGTTATTATTAGAGCCGCCATATGGAGGTTTTCCATGGACTCGAAGCGTACTCCGGAAGGCTGTGCTACAGCTAAGGATTATGTGACCGCTTTGGTTGATCAGGTCAGTCCCATGGTACAATATTTGTCGCCCAATGGAGATTCTGTTCACGCTTTTTTAGCACGAGAATGAAGTGTCCTATCTTCCCTGGCTGCCATAGTGACCACATCTCGGTATTATTGTATCATTGTGGTATACTTTGGAGAGTAGTGTGTGTGATCGCTAACCAGTTCCATCATCTTTATGTGAATTTGTTAGTATTTTGTAGGAAGAATATAATAAGACACATGAAAACCGTGCAGGGCCTGCATTCATCCATTCCCAAACGACCGAAAGCTGTTTTGAATGCCAACCATTTTCTACATTGCGTTAGGCACGGTACTTTTATGTGTTTTCGGTGTTTCCTTATCACTGTCACCCTATTTACTTCTAATTACCATCAGTTAGTTTGTTTCCAACAGTCTTAATTGGAGACTGGTGGAAGATAATTGCACTGTGGCCAGTATCCTGTAGTTCAGATCACTACGTTCAAAAATTTCTCGTAATTGTTACTTTTCAGCTTTTGGGTAGCATAATTTCGTTAGTGTAGCGAATGGCAATGCACCTGCAAGTAATAAAGTTTTCTAATGTGAATTATCATTCCATCTTATGGCACAGACAGACACTCTCTCTCTGTCTGTGTGTGTGTGTGTGTGTGTGTGTGTGTGTGTGAGTGAGTTTTAACACAAACACAACCAGAGAGAGAGACAGATACACACCCGCGCCCACTCATCCAGAAGCACACGCACACAAGAAAGGACTTGCTCTGCACCGCTTTAGGCAATACTCCGTTGCAGCCGCTGCCGGAGGCGAACTCTTGCCACGTCAGTATTCGTTAGAGCGAAGCGAAAAATTGATCATATTCTCCAAGATCAACATTAAAATAAATAAGGTGCAGAAACAATACTGAATACGTGAACTAGTACATTCAGTGTTCAAAATCTTGGGAAAAAGAAGACGTCCTGACTAGTACGCTAATGATAAATTTTGTACGCTCGTAGCATATATCTTCGATAAATCAGTTTCTGGCGCCCTTCATTTCGGCCTCTGTAGAAAATCTTTCTTGATAATCTCTGAAACGTATCTGCAATGGCTAACCACCTCCTTTCCCGGTCACCCTTTTCAGTACATTAAACGAGGGATCAGTGGGACAAGAGCAGCAGGGCAACCATTGGGTGACATATGAGCTATGGTTGGCGTTTTGTTACGGTGTTAATGAGCTCACTAAATCTTCGATATGTGCTAGTTCTTCTGGCACGCTGCCTTGAAGCTCAGAATAAGTAGCACGACACCTTAGCCTCCACGTTACAGGACCCTGTTACCGAAAAAATATTATATCGTTTGAGTCTCTCACCGCTGCATGATTCAGTAAAATCCTGTACATAATGTAAAATAGAGTTAAGGTCCAAATCCGCAGTAGAGTTTCACTCATTTAAATATAGAATATTCTACTATCTTTGATTTTAATTGTTTGTTTGTACTTCAATATATGTACAAGTTCTCTAGTTGTGCTTGCCCGACCTATGAGGTTATTATACAGGTTGACTCTTACAGAGAAGACAACAGGAACCCAGCACTTTTTACAATGCTGTTTATTTATTTAAACAGCGCCGTTACCAGTTTCCAAACGAAAGTTCATCTTCAGACTGTTAGCCCACGTTACGACATGATTTAAAGTAGCTGATGTAAAGTGTATCGTAATGTGAACTATCCGTCGGAAGATGAACTTTTCCGTTCGAAATCGGTAACGGCACTATTTAAATTACTAAATAGCTTTGTGAAATGTGGCTGGTTGCTGTTATCTTCGCTGTAAGAGTCAACCTGTGTATTGTACACAGCCACGGGTTCAAAATATAAGTATAATATAAGGTTATTTGCAGTCAGTAAAATGTGCTCGGTTTCCAAGCAGCGTCACTTCGAATGAAACATTCGAGCATTCACTAGCTGTCTCGGTCACTGCCATCTGCTTATGTAAATGCAATGGCAGCATCGGACATTGCACAGAATCCTGAATGAAGCATGCGCAGCGGGCAAGTTGGGGGCGTCGGATGCAGCACACAGGCCGGCTTTTGAATGCCAACAATTTTCATCACTATGTGCACAAGAAAGCGCTCCTGAACACGTAACGACACAGGGCAAAAGCTTGAGCCATGTTATATTCCTGCCACGTAACTAGTCGGATCATAAATAATTATTTATCATACAGCTGAACCATCATTTTCATCATGATACAAAATGATATTACTGCAGTCACTGACCGTCTGGAATCTGAATCTCAGCGTTTGAAGCGCACGTTCAAGAAAAATAGATACAGCAAGGCAGCAATTGCAAAAGATTTCATATTCCACCGTTGAAAGACTGCTCGTGAGTTAATGTATGATATCAAGCCATCTGATTTGCTTTCATAAAGTGGAGCAACGGCTACAAATGTAGGACGCGTGCTGAAAAGACACAGAGTGACTAAGAGACCACTGTTCTGGCCTGAATCCAAGCAAACTGGCAAATTACACCCAGTTGAAGACAACATAGGCCTTCGAGTTCCTGACGTGTATAGTGCCCATGTGAATGTGGTAGCATTTAAAGACATCGAACTGTTCGCACTCTTGCTAAGTGTTGTGTTGGCGGAACAGCCAACACCGCGTTACTAGTGGAGGCCGAAAAAAAATGGTTCAAATGGCTCTGAGCACTATGGGACTCAACTGCTGAGGTCATAAGTCCCCTAGAACTTAGAACTACTTAAACCTAACTAACCTAAGGACAACACACACATCCATGCCCGAGGCAGGATTCGAACCTGCGACCGTAGCGGTCGCGCGGTTCCAGACTGTAGCGCCAGAACCGCTCGGCCACCAGCGGCCGGCGGAGGCAGAAATGCACGCGTTTTAGCTCACGCAGGCTGGCGTGAGAAGGGAAGAACTATACTGACACGAGGTCTGGAACATGACAAGGGATGAGAATTCAGAAAGCGCACGAAATTAGTTTGATACTTTAATCCATTAATCTTGAAGGTACATGATTCACAGTATTATCTGTTCAGAATACATTCATAGTAACTGAATATGGCGTCTTGCTAGGTCGTAGCAAATGACGTAGCTGAAGGCTATGCTAAACTGTCGTCTCTGCAAATGAGAGCGTATGTAGACAGTGAACCATCGCTACCAAAGTCAGCAGTCGGCTGTACAACTGGGGCGAGTGCTAGGGAGTTTCTCTAGACTAGACCTGCCGTGTGGCGGCGCTCGGTCTACGTATACTAACAGACCGCGGCCGATTTAAAGGCTACCACCTAGCAAGTGTGGTGTCTGGCGGTGACACCACAATCCTCCCCCGCAAATCAGCGTACGGCTGTGGCATAAGGCCTCCGTCCGCCGTGGGGAGGACCCCATGTTGACGTATGCGACGAGGTGGGGAGCCTAACAACAGGCGAGGCTGTGCCACCCGCACCCTGCCATTCGGACCGCAGGGAGCTAGGGAACGCCTGAAAACCTCCATGGTGCACGCCAACATGGAGTGTATGCGCCCTTAGACAGACAGGAGGTGCCGAAGGGTCGACCTCCATCGGGCCGGGGCACCCGACGGGCGAAGACGACATATGGTCCGTAGGGGGCAAGAGTTCCATTTCGGAGGGCAACTGGTCACGGGGAGCGATCGGCGGCGCGTGACCCAGGGAGGCGCCCGACGGCTGCAGCGACGCGTCCACTGCGGGCGTCGCCGGCGGGAGAACAGGCGGCGGCGGTGGCGCGTCGCCATCGGGCAGCGTCGGTAACACCTGGGGCTGAGGCGAGCCAGTAAATGGGTCCCCGGGGCGCTGACCGGACGGCACCGTCGCTGAAAGCAGACGGCGAGCGGCAGATCCCGTGCGACGACAGAGGCGCAGCTGATTGAGATGCCGGCGCACCTCACCAGAGGCCCCCAAAACCAGATATATAGCGCGTCCGAGGCAGCGAAGAATGCGCCCTTCGAGCGAACGCCGTGAACCTCGATAGTGGCGGTAGTAGACAACGTCGCCTGGTTCAAAAGCAGGTGTCTGACGCTGCACAGGAACCTGATGCGGCAGATGTAGCAAAGACGTCAAGGTTCGATGATGGCGACCGTGGAGCTACTCTGCCGGCGAGCGACCATCTCGGGGCTGAGAGCGATACGAGGACAGAAAGAGCAATAATGCGTCCTCCCGAGAATGCGACTCTTTCAACTTTAACATCTGTGACTTGAAAGTCGTGACCAATCGTTCAGCGGCACCGTTTGACTGTGGCGAAAACAGGCGTCAGATGTTGAATACCATTGGCCTTGCAGAATGACTGAAATTCTACGGACATGAATTGTGGGCCATTGTCGGAAACAACTGTCTGTGGAAGACCTTCAATGCAAAATATAGCATACAACGCCTGGATGGTGGCAGATGATGTCGTGGAAGGCATCCGGACCACAAAAGGAAAATTACTCAATGAATCTATCACAACCAACCATCGATCATTCCAGAATGGACCAGCAAAATCGATGTGAAAGCCTTGTCAAGGGAAAGTGGCTTTTGGCCATGCAAAGAATTTCCGCGGTGGTGCTGATTGTTGTTCGGCACACACCATGCAAGAAGAGCACTTATTCGTAATCGCGGCATCGATTCCGAACCAAGTACAGTGCTGACGAGCAAGTTGTTTCGTTCTCACTATACCACAATGTCCTTGGTGGAGAAGTTTTAACACAGAGGACTGTAACGAACGTGCGACCACGACCCTGGTCTCATCATTATCAGAATGCTACAGCAAAACACCACGTCGAACAAAAAGACTCTCCTTGTGAGCAAAAAATCGGTGAACCAACGGGTCCCCTATCCGTGACTGTGACAAGGGCCATTGCGTAGCAAAAAAACGCAGAACGGTAGCAAGGACAGGGTCGGCAGTTGTGGCTGTAGCTACACGACGAAAATCAATCGGAAACGATTCGACCACGTCATCGGTTTCCGAATCAATGAACATGCAAGCCAGTTCGGAGGAATCGAATGCCCTATCCTCAGCAACATTCAAACGGGACAACGCATCGGCGTTTCCGTGCTTAGCAGTGGACCGATACAAGATATCGTAGCGGTACTTCGAGAGGAAAATAGACCAGCGAATGAATTTCTGCGCTGTACGTGGAGGTACAGGCTTGTTAGGAGGAAAAAGCGATGTCAAAGGTTTGTGGTCTGTGATTATGGTAACGTGACGACCATACAAGAAGTCATGATATTTTGTAACACCAAATACGAGTGCCGATGCTTCTTTATCGATCTGTGAATAATTTCTTTGCGCAGACGAGAGCAATTTGGACGCAAAGGCCATAGGGCGATCGTGCGAGCCATCTTTGTCCGCAAGCACAGCACCGATCCCCAAATCCGATGCATCCACCATCAGCAAAAGGGGCTTCTGGGGATCGAATGGCGTAAGGCAAGTATTTGACAGCAACGCCGATTTCAACCGGCGAAAGGCGCGTTCACATTCCGTCGTCCAGACGAACAGAACACCCGTACGGCGTAAGCGATTAAGCGGAGCTGAAATGGAAGAGTCATACGGTACATATCTGTGATAATAGTTGATTTTTACCAGCACGCTCTGTAGTTGCTTCAAATTCTGCGGCAAAGGCAAGTCTTGATTGGCCTGAAGGTGCGTGGGACTGGGATGTATGCCTCGGGCAATGAGTACATGGCCCAGGTATGGCAAGTCACGAGCAAAAAACACATTTGTCCTTCCGTAAGCGAAGACCATTATGTCGCAAGACCCGAAATAATGTTCTGCGATTTGCTAAATGTTCTTCTTCCGTCTTTCCGGAGATCACAATATCGTCCAGATAGTTTGTTGCAGTAGGGACCGACGTACAAACAGTTTTTAGATATTGCTGAAACAATGCAGGGGCGGATGCACACGCGAATGGCAGTCGTTTGAATTGCTACAAACTAAGATGCGTAACCACCAAAACGCGCTGGGATTCTTCGTCTACTGGTCTTTGTAACTACGCATCTGCTAGGTCCAACTTCGAAAAATATTTGCCCGGGCACAGTTTGTCAAAAATATCTCCCGTACGCGGTAAAGGAAAAGTTGGAATCACTAGTTGTGGATTCACTGTTGCCTTGAAGTCCACACAAAGTCACAATTTTCCCAAAGGCTTTGCCAAAATTACAAAGGGTGATGCCCAGAGAGAAGCCTGCACACGTTCAATTACACCTTGTGATTCCAAATCGTGTAATGTTTTTGCGACCTCATCACGCGATGCGTGGGGAACATTGCGCGCTCTGAAAAATTTTGGTTGCGCTTTTACTTTCAGTTCCAAATGTGATTTATAGTCCTTAGCGCAACCGAGGTCCGGTGCAAAAAGGTCAGCAAATTCTTCACATAGACGAGCAACACTGTCTCAAGGCACAGTCTGGTTCACTGACAGGACCTGATTTACTATAGACAAGTTAAAGAACTGAAAAGAATCGAAACCAAACAAGTTCACTGCAGAAGAACGAAGGACGAAAAATTACACAAGTTTTGTATGTCCTTTGTATGTTGCAAGAAGGCTGCACTGTCCTAACAAAGGGATCTCTTGACCTGAATATGTAGTTAGCTTAACATTTGCGGCACGCAATGGAGGTGTGCCCAACTGTTTGTAAGTGTCTTGATTGATCAGTGGAACTGCAGCTCCAGTATCGAGCTGGAATGGTACCACTTTGCCGTTAATGTCCAAGTCTACAAAATGTTTATTGTCCTGCTGACGACAAGAGCGACCGTCTCGAGGAACGTGAACTGACACTGGTACAAAATCACTTGCGACTTGACGGGAGTTCCAGCGATGTCGACGTACACTATTTGTGGGACGAACACAGTCACTGTTAGAGAGTGGCACTGGGCGGAGTGGAATGAACTACATGAATTTCCATGGGCGAAGTTTCACGAGCCTGAGTATCCTTGGTTCGATTCCGATTCCGGTGCGAAGCAAAGGGCCTGGAATGGTTTTGGAGTTTCTGATCTGAGCTTTTTCGTGCAAACACTCTGAACATGTCCTTTTTTATTACAGTAAAAGCAAATAGCTTGGTGTGACGGGCAATTCTCACGCGAATGTTTAGTAGCGCACCGCGGACATGATTTAAGCACAGCATTTGCTTGCTGGCGAGGCACACGTGCCTGAGAGCCTGGCGGCAGCGGCGCGGCCGGGCGCGAGGCCTGTTTACTGCTCCGTGCAGCTCGCCTGGCGGGCCGGTTAACCTGACACACGGCCGGCGATGTATCAAATGATTCATGAGCAAAGTCAAGTGTGTCCTGCCGATCCAATATGTCCATAACTTGTTGAAGGGAGGGATTGACTAGTTTCAAAATCTGTTCCCTTATACGAACATCAGAAACGTTCTGTGCAATTACATTACGTACCATAGTATCTGAATATGGTAGTCCACATTGACACTCAAAGGCACAGTCCCTAGTAAGGCCTTGTAAGGTGCAACCCACTCCCGATTAGTCTGACCTGCCGTACGTTTTGTACGAAAGAAGGTATACCCTTTCTCAACTACATTGACTGATTGTTTGAAAAATGCATGTAATGCAGACAAAATTTCGTCGTAGGACGGAGTTGCTACGTCGCATTGGGGAAATAATTTGACTATCACATGGAAGGTTTGCACCCCGACGGACGACAAAATAAAAGGTTGCCGCTCGTTACCTTGAATTCTGTAGGCGGCGAGATGGAATCCAAATTGGCGTGACCACTCCGTCCAGCTTTCCAGTGCAGCATCAAAAGTTCTGAAAGTCGGTGCAACTGCGTGTCATGGCTGCATCAGCGGTGGAGCGGCGGCTACCGCATCGTTTTGCATTGCACGTTGACCGTGGACTAGCTGTCCAAGGGCATCCAGTAATGCCTGCACCTGTTGATTCTGTAACCGATAAAATTCGTACAGTACATCTGGAGATTGTGGCGAAGCCATGACACAATGAAATCAGGGCAGTATGGATAAGAACACCGTTTTTACACTCGTCGCCAATGTTGTGTTGGCAGAAGAGCGAACACCGTGTTACTAGTGGAGGCCGAAATGCACGCGTTTTAGCTCACGCAGGCTGGCGTGAGGAGGGAAGAACTATACTGACATGAGGTCTGCAACATGACAAGGAATGAGAATTCAGAAAGTGAACGAAATTAGTTTGATACTTAACTTTAATCCATTAATGATGAACGTCGCGCTTGACAGTACATGATTCACAATAGTATCTGTTCAGAATACATTCATAGTAACTGAATATGGCGCCTTGCTATGTCGTAGCAAATGACGTAGCTGAAGGCTATGCTGAACTGTCGTCTCCACAAATGGGAGCATATGTAGACAGTGAACCATCGCTAGCATAGTCGGCTGTACAACTGGGACGAGTGCTAGGGAGTCTCTCTAGGCTAGACCTGCCGTCTGGTGGCGCTCGGTCTACAATCACTGATAGTGGCGACACGTGGGTCCAACGTATATTAACGGACCGCTGCCGATTTAAAGGTACCAACTACCAAGTGTGGTGTCTGGCGGTGACACCACACGAAGAGCACTCACGGCATATTGAACTAAGAGAATTTAACAAGTCGGCTGTGGCAGAAAGCTACTGGAAAATTAGCACAAAATACAATTTGAGAAATACGAGAGTTTTGTTGTAAGAGAAGCGGCCGAAATTAGAATAAACAGCACTGCAGGCCCTCTCGCACAGTCCGACGTGACTCGGATCCTCTCGGAGCCCCACGAGAAATAAAGATCCCGTAGCGAACTTGTGATGTCACACTAGTAGTCTTGCTCCACATATATTGCGAATGCTCAGGTAGTCTGGTTTCACTCGAAATCAATATGTCAATGAAAAGGTACTCACCAAAACTCTTAACTCTGCCAGTTAATATCGACAGCCAGCATGCAATTTAAACACACGTTTACAAATCAGTTAAATGATCTGAAAAACTAGTACAGTCGACGCTGGTGATGGCCGCTGGGACTCATATGACCTGTAGTGTCATGTGCTTTTATGCACAACACAGGACCCATACATTTGGTTTCTCCAGCCACGCAGCGGGACGGAGTTGCTATGAGCCACACAAGAGGCTCTTATGGCGTGCTATGGTCTACCAGGCGAAAGGTGGATTTCCCTGGCATTCTCCTTTCCGTATGATCACAACACGATCCGAAGCTGGAAATGAAAAAAAATATTGAAATGAATATACACTGGACGTCAATAGCTGATGATGCTGATTCCGATCTGTGCTCCATAACTGCATGAAACTTCCTAAGAGACGTAAAAGACACGTGAGACTTAAATTTATGTTACTTCTGAATGCGCGTCTGGACTTCTGTTTCGCCCAAAAGCAGCCCAGTATACGCCATGTTGCCGACTGGGATATTTTAGCGCAAAATACACACATCAAAAACAGCTTTGCATCGCCTCGGTTCCGAGAGTTCCGGAACCTGTACGGAAAATTGCAATATAGAACAATATAAACATCATTTCCGCCTTTTATGTTGCTCATGAAAACCATAGATTGCACGTTGTACAACCATACAGCGAGACATTCAGAGCTGGTGGTCCAGATTGCTGTACACACCGGTACCTCTAATACCTGGCAGCACGTCCTCTTGCACTGATGCATGCCTGTATTCGTCGTGACATACTATCCACAAGTTCATCAAGGCACTGTTGGTCCAGATTGTCCCACTCCTGAACGGCGATTCGGCGTAGATCCATCAGAGTGGCTGGCGGGTCACGTCGTCCATAAACAGCACTTTTCAAACTATCCCAGGCATGTTCGATAGGGTTCATGTCTGGAGAACAAACTGGCCACTTTAGTCGAGCGATGTCGTTATCCTGAAGGAAGTCATTCACAAGGTGTCCACGATGGGGGCGCGAATTGTCGTCCATGAAGACGAATACCTCAGAAAATATGCTGGTCATATGGTTGCACTATTGGTCGGAGAATGGCATTTACGTATCGTATAGCCGTTACGGCGCCTTCCATGACCACCAACGGCGTACGTCGGACCCATACAATGCCACCCCAAAACATCAGGGAAACTCCACCTGCCGGCCGGAGGGGCCGAGCGGTTCTAGGCGCTACAGTCTGGAACAGTGCGACCGCTACGGTCGCAGATTCGAATCCTGCCTCGGGCATGGATGTGTGTGATGTCCTTAGGTTAGTTAGGTTCAAATAGTTCTAAGTTCCAGGGGACTGATGACCTCAGAAGTTAAGGCCCATAGTGCTCAGAGCCATTTGAATCATTTTTGAACCTCCACCTGGCTGCATTCGCATGACAGTATGTCTAAAGCGTTCATCCGGGCCGCGTTGCCTGGTTGAAGGCATATGCTGCACTCATCGATGAAGAGAACATGACGCCAATCGTGAGCGATCCATTCGGTATGTTGTTAGGCCCATCGGTAACGAGCTGCATGGTGTCGTGGTTGCAAAGATGGACCTCGACATGGACGTCGGATGTGAATTTGCGCATCATGCATCCTATTGCGCACAGTTTGAGTCGTAACACGAAGTCCTGTGGCTGCACGAAAAGCTTTATTCAAGGTGGTAGCGTTGCTGTAAGGATTCCTCAGAGCCATAATCTGTAGGTAGCGGTCATCCACTGCAGCAGTAGCGCTTTGGCGGCCTGAGCGAGGCATGTCATCGACAGTTCATGTCTCTCCGTATATCCTCCATGTCCGAACAACATCGCTTTGGTTCACTCCGAGACGCCTGGACACTTACCTTATTGAGAGCCCTTCCTGGTACAAAGTAACAATGCGGGCGCGATCGAACAACGGCATTGACCGTCTAGGCATGGTTGAACTACAGACAACACTAGCCGTGTACCTCCTTCCTGGTGGAATGACGGGAACTGATCGGCTCTCGGACCCTCTCCATCTAACAGGCGCTGCTCATGTATGGTTGTTTACATCTGTGGGCGGGTTTAGTGACATCTCTGAACAGTCAAAGGGACTGTGTCTGTGTTACAACTATCGCAGTCAACGACTATCTTCAGGATATCTGGGAACCGGGGTGATAAATTTTTTTTTTATGTGTGTAGAAGTAAAAATGCCCCTGTGCCACATTTATAAGGGCAAAAAACCGGAATAACAGCAAGCGGAGTAGAAAGGCACCTGGAACACGCAATTCACTGTCGGTAAAGTAGCTTTATACTGACTGAAGTCTCCAATATGTGTTATGCCAACAGAAGACGGCTGAAAGCCCGAAACGCATATTAGCATAAATGAAAATTTATAAGTGCTGACTGGTTGCTACATTTATTAAAATAATAAGCCGCAGCCACAGAGCTCAACAGCCAGTAGAACAGGTAAATTATTGCTGAGAAATAGCAAATCGAAATTTGTGTCCTCGCTTTTTTAAGTGCAGCTGATACTAGTTAGTACAAAAACTGGAAACTTTCTAGACTCAGGCTGTACAATTCATGGAATTTGTGTTCGTGTTGAGCAAGCTCTCGTGGAAACAAAGCCGAACTATGTTTGATATTTGTAGCATTGTACGGGTGCACTCAATACTTTCTTTCCATTGCAACTTGGCTGAGCTTTAAATGATTTTAAGTGGTAATAACGTCGTCATCAAAATAGAACTCATCTACATCTACATCTACATGGTTACCCAGCAATTCACACTTAACTGCCTGACAAAGGGTTCATCGAACCATTTTCATACTACTTCTCTACCATTCCACTCTCGAATGGCACGTGGGGAAAAGGAACACCTAAATCTTTCCGTTCGAGCTCTGATTTCTCCCATTTTATTATAATGACCATTTCCCCTACGTAGTTGGGGTCAACAAAATATTTACGCGTTCGGGAGAGAAAATTGGTGATTGAAATTTCGTAAATAGATGTCGCCGCAAAGAAAACCGCCTTTGTTTCACTTACTGCCACCACAACTAGCGTATCATATCAGTGACACTCTCACCCCTATTGAGCGATAACACGAAACGAGCTGCCACTTTTCGCACCATGCAGTAATTCTCTCAAGGTCATTTTGTAATTTGAATTGATCGTATGATGATTTTACTAGACCGTAAATTACAGCGTCATCTGCAAACAATCTAAGTGGGCTGCTCAGATTATCACCTGGATCATTTATGTAAATCAGGAACAGCAGAGGGCCTGTGACACTACCTTGCGGAACGCCAGATATCACTTCTGTTCTACTCGATGATTTACCGTCTGTCACTACGAACTGTGACCTCTCTGAGAGGAAATCACGAATCTAGTCATACAACTGAGACGATACTCCATATGCTTGTGAGGAACGGTTTCAAAAGCCTTCTGGAAATCTAGGAATATGGAATGGATCTGGGATCCCTTGTCAACAGCACTCATTACTCCATGGGAATAAAGAGCTAACTGTGTTGCACAAGAACGATATTTTCTGAATCCGTGTTGATTACGTATCAATAAGTCATTTTACTGAAGGTGATTCATAATGTTCAAGTACAGTATATGCTCCAAAATCCTACTGCAATTTGAGGTCAGTGATATGGTTCTGTAATTCATTGGGTTACTCCTATTTCCTTTCTTGAATATTGGTGTGAACTGCACTACTTTCCAGTCTTTAGAAACACACCTTTCAGCAAGTGAGTGGCTGTATATGATTGCTAAAAAAGGCGCTATTGTGTCTGCATACTCTGAAAGGAACTTGATTGGTATACCATCTGGACCAGAAGACTTGCCTTTTTTAAGTGATTTGAGTTGTTTCGCAACAACTAAGATATCTACTTTTATGTCACTCATGCTAACAGCTGTTCTGGTTTCGAATTCTGGAATATTTACTTCGTCTTCTTTCTTGAAGGAATTACGGAAAACTGTATTTAATAACTCGGCTTTGGTGGCACCATCATCGGTAACATTTCCATCGCTATCGCGCAGTGACGGTATTGACTGTTTTTTGCCACTGGTGTACTTTACATACGACCAGAATCTCTTTGGCTTTTCTACCATATTTTGAGACAATATTTCATTGTGGAAACTATTAAAAGCATCTCGCATTGATGTCCACACTAAATTTCGAGCGTCCGTGAAACTTATCCAGTCTTGGGGATTTTGCTTTCTTCTGAATTTGGCATGCTTTTTTCGTTGCTTCTGCAACAGTGTTTTACATGTGTTGTGTACCATGGTGGATCAGTCCCGTCTCTTATTATGCGGCATGAATCTGTCTATTGCTGTCGATACTGTATCTTTGAATTTCAGCCATTTCTGGTCTACACTTACATAATTAGCTTAGAAGGAATGGAAACTCTCTCTTAGGAAGGCATCAAGCGAATTTTTATCTGCTGTTTTAAATAGATATATTTTGCGTTTATTTTTAGTGTTTTCGGTTGGTATGTTTTTGAGCCTCGCTACAGTGACCTTGTGTTCACTAATCATTGCAACTGAGCCAGAATTATGATTTGTTCTATCTAGGTGCTCATCATATCGCTGCAATGACAAAACGTGTGTCGCTAGGATAAGCGTCGCATCACGTGACCTTTATTGCAGCGCGTCATATAACATGTCATATCCTGTCAGTGTGAACCGCTATCTAAACCTTCTCTCGCGAGGCGAAATGCATGTTCGGATTTATGTGAGTTACTTTTCGCCATTATCTGAAGCTTAGACACCAACCTTAAAAGGCTGCAAAACAGTTCCCGTTTAAAAACGATTTCAATTTTTCGTGTTCTTTATAGGCTTGTTATCTGCAGCATAAATAAATTATTGTACCTGCAGTTAATTTATCAAGTAAGCTCGGCGACACAAGGAAAACCTGTGAAATTCAATAGTACAAATATGATAGCGGAACTACTTACCTCAGTAGACTCTAGCTGACAGGCAAATTCGGCAAAGGAGACTCGAAATGATCCTCGCAATTCATGAATAACTGCTTAAACAGATATTTCAACTATACCTCCTCGTGAAAGCTTTGCAGTTGCTTTACGATCTCATTCACAGAAAAATTCTAAACAGCATTGTGAAATGAACCGTGGAAAAATCAAACTCCAGCAGATGCACTAAGTGGCCATTAGGAGTCCTAAAATCAGTCAGCCAAAGGTAAGAAACTCGTGTCACGGAGACACAGTGCCTCACTCTTTCTAATCTAGAAACCGTGTTCCTCTTTTGTTTTGACACTCAAGCCCAGTTTAAGATGCCTTACCCCGACCACCTGTTTTAGCTTCCTGCCTCTATTACCTCTGCCGCTCTCTCTTAGTGTTGTGTTCTGCTTTAAAGTTTTATACAACATTTGAAAGAAACAGCCAATCTTAATCACAACAGTTTTATAATAATTTGGCTTAACCGCTGAAAAAATGACAGCAAATATTATGTATTTAAAATTAATATATACTCATAAACTATTATTTTTACGTGAATGTTTGTTTCTAATCGAACAAGGACTCCACATGATAATAGATGTGGCATGTGAAGTTCAGAAGTCAAACATTGGTCGCCCTGAGCAGTTTAATGCAACTCTCAAAAACTCTCGAGTAAATCGATTCTAAGTTTTCAGAGCATTTTTAATAATCTAAAACAAGCTCAAGTTTTCAGCTGATCTTGCAGCTCTCTGGCAGAATATTCTCCTGCTTTAAGGGGAGCTTGGGTTCGATTCCTGGTCGATCCATATTTTTAAACAAAGATGAGTGTTCTTCGAGCTTTAGCTAAAAATATATAAAAATGAAAAATTTTCTTTGTAACGTTTTTATAATTGAAATAATCTTGAAATATTCTTTATTAACAATGTTTTATAAAAATCGGTGGTTAATAAATCACATCTACAATAAAAACATGATTTTTGTGTGTGATGCATGACTAAAAACCGCAAGACACACATTTTCATAAAATCGACCATTAAATATGTTTTAACCGACATGTATTCAATGAACTTTGCATATAAATAACCTACATATCAGAAATAAACACGAAAAAGATGGAAAAAGTAATGACCAAAACGAGACTCGAACCATCGAACCAGTGAGCGCTGGTGCACTACCGAATTTGTTTCCATCTGATTGTATTTTACGCTCCATGGAAATGCTCGCAGGATATGCGAATGCGCGTAGGCTATGCGCCTTTATTTAAAATTATACAATTGTTCGGTACCAAAGACCACTCATGTGGCAAGACGAGCGTCCTATCGCAAAGCCACGCCACCCAGCAAAAAACTGAGCTTGATTTGGGTCATTGAAGACCCTCGGAAAATTTCAAAATCTATTTTCTCAATAATTTTTAAGGGCTGCTTCGATGTGCTTTGGGAGATTCATATTTGAGGTCTGAACTTCACGAAAGATAAATATAAAAAAAAAAAAAATTAAATATCCGATCGATTCGAGTGTGATCTGGTAATAAATAACGTTTTGTTTATGTTAATTAATGTACTGAAATTTGTAAAACAGTACAGTTTAATTCTGGATGCTATGGTGTGTGAATTAAATATTTGTGTGAATTGTTGGGTACCCTGCCTCAAATCATGCTTTGCAAAGACGACCCGGTGCCGCGGGTAAGCGGAATATGTCGGGCACGTTTACCTGCCTCTGTGTCTGAAACAGCTAATACATATCTTACCTAGCCACTCCTTATGGTATACTACAGCATGTTGCTGCTATAGCACTCTTTTTCAGCTTTCCGGACTGGCAATAATTCGTCTTGACGTTGTTCTACAGAAAATGCCACGACAGTTCTCTAAGCTGGCCTGTGCGCTCATGACATTAAATTTGTACTCTTAAGTGCGTCAGCGTTCCTCGTCGGATTTCTAAAACACGTTCAAACCCACAGTCAGCAAATCCTCAGCGACCATTAGCGTAGCTATTCAGACGCTCATTCTCCAAACTATGGCTCTCTGTCCTCTCAAATCAAAAAGCAGCTGCTTCACTGTGTAATCTCTTTCGTCTCGAAGTTTAGCGGGAGTTGAACTTAAGAAGATAAATTATATCTATTCTTTCCAGGTTCAGTTAGAATTATTAACGAAGTTCAGTCCAGAAACAGCGGTGCTTAAAAACGATTTCACCCTCGAACCCGCTACGTTTGGGGGATTACATTATCAACACCTGGGTTTCGCCTTGAGCGTAGAGTATCTTTACGAGTAACTGCAGTTTAGAGTATGCGGTTCTGAGTTACTTGGAGAGATGTTGGTCGCTGACGAACTCTTGCGATAGGTTTTCATTGAGTTAGAAGTGCCCGCATCTCGTGGTCATGCGGTAGCGTTCTCGCTTCCCACGCCCGGGTTCCCGGGTTCGATTCCCGGCGGGGTCAGGGATTTTCTCTGCCTCGTGATGGCTGGGTGTTGTGTGCTGTCCTTAGGTTAGTTAGGTTTAAGTAGTTCTAAGTTCTAGGGGACTTATGACCACAGCAGTTGAGTCCCATAGTGCTCAGAGCCATTTGAACCATTTGAGTTAGAAGTCCGGTGAGCAACGCTGAATACAGAGGATTTCAATATGTAAGCACGAAGCCCAGCTTAGAAGATATTGGTGGCAGTTCCTTTAGAAATCACGCAGGACGGAATGTGTCTGTGCAAATGAGACAAAGCTGTTTCCAGTTTGGAAAGCTGAAGGTTGTTCTGTTGTGCCGTAAGGGAGGAAACCTAGAAAGCACCTCTGGAAGGTGCGATGCCTACATGGAGGAATGTCTCCTTTGCTTAAAGACAACGGCGCTTACAAGTGTTCCGTGGGTACCGCAAGACACAGCGCCTCAGCGGCTGCTCTGGAATGTGGCTAGGATGACTGTCAACCTCTGTCCGTGTTCCCACCCACAAAAAGGGTCACTCTTATGCTCTGCCGAAATCTTGAAAATTCATTGCAGCGGTGGTTGCAATCTCGGCAGAACATGGCTAAACATTGGACGCGTCATTGGTGGATCACTTGGAGATTTTCCGAAAATGTGACAGAAAATAGAATTTCTAATCAAAAACTCTGTTTAGAAGGTTTCTGTCTCCTGTCTCTAAGAACGACGGTCTTGTAGCACGTCGAGGGCCATATACGCAAAGATGGGACCAGTACGCTGTAAGTGTAGCAAATAGCATTACGCATGCAGCCGAGTACTGGAAGTACATTTGGTGAGATTCAACCGGCAATGCTTTTCCGCGAGATGCTTCAGGGAGCTTGGTATTTTTTAACTTTGTGCGTGTTCCGTAATTTATCACATTTAATCGCTGCATTTACAGGATGCGCTTTGCATCTGTGAATGTCGTTAATTCTTCTGAGTAGACTTTCCACTAGCACTTTCTGGTATGTTCTTCGTTTGACAATTGGAAATATTCATCACGAGATCCTAAAATTGTTACCAAGATCGGAATTAAACGTAAGTTATCTGCCTTTGCATACACTACTGCCATGTCGAAGGTTTTCCCACTTGAATGCCTGTTCATTTTCATTTAATAGTTAGATGTCTCCCTGAACTAAAATGTGCTGTCATGTGGCGGTTTATCTGTGTAATTTATGCATGACTATTAACTTTCATAAGTGGGTCTACCGCTACTAAATTCAGACTTGATAAAGCATTATCTATTGTATGACATTTTTCATTGCCTTTTGAAAGTAGATTCGATTACTACTTAGAGAGCTTGATTCCGTTTTCCTATCACATGTACTATAATTTTGCATCTCAGGGGTTTGCTGCACACTGCAAAACAACCACCTCGCCTCACAATACCAAATGCACTCTGATATGCCATTTACAGTGGTCAAGACAACGGTTGGAGTGGATACACGGGCAGGTAAGCTGGTCGGTCTCAGCAGGGTTGGCCAGGAGGTGTAGATGCACCTTCGCTAGTGTACAGGTGAATCTCACGTCATGGTGACTGACACTGAAATTCCATCAAATCAAACCGACATTCAATGCACACACCAGAGCAAGCAAATCTAACACACGTTATTTTCTAACCTCTGACATCCTTCCTTAATAATCAACGTGTGCACAGTATTGATTGTTAGCAATAGAATATTTATGTTGACCTAGTAAAGAGTGTTCCAAAAGGTCGTTAACATTCGAAAGTTCAATACTTCACGAAAAAAAAACGCAGGTAGAGAAGCAAAAATTCACATGCCTGTTTGAAACGACATGGGCTTTTATTGAAACCAAAAAACTTAACAAAATTACGAACGGATAACACTTCCTATGACACAAAAGCAATAATTATTACGACACCTGATTTTTTAGCAAAGAGTTTGTTCTTTATAACAAATGCTTAACATACTGACCGTCATTCATCAACTATAACTATAGACCAAATTGTGAACAGCACTATACAGCAGATCTGTAGGAATGGTGAGAAACTGCTGTCGGATGCTGTCTTTTAGCATCCCCTAATTGGGTCGGACAATCGCGACAGTCTTGCGACTTCAGGTAATCACACAACCAATAACGACACAGATAGAGGTCTTTGGACCTGGGAGGCTAACCACGACGCAAGTGGCAGCTCGGCACGCAATCCTCACCGAACGATGTGGGCAAGAGATATTTCACGCGTGCAGCGATATGGGGTGGAGCGCTATCGTGCGTGAAAGTCATACTTTCCAGCAGGTGTTTATCAGTCAGTCTACGGTTGATGCGATTCTGTAGTACATCCGTATACTTCTCAACAGTCACACTGACAGTCTGGAAAGCAGCTACCCGTATTTCCTCGAAGAAAAATGGCCTACTCACGACTGGTGTGGCAGTTCTAATATTTTCTGTAGCCATAGTTCTCCAGTTGCGGTATTTTTCTGTCTTGTGGCCGCTAACGCCCCTGTTACCTGCCCTGGGGGTTAGTGTACGTAACGGCAGTATACATTTCCTCGCCTTGCCTCCGGTGTCCGGTGAGGCGTGTCAGTTTGACAGCTTCTTGATTGTAGGTTGGGTGGCATTCTTCTACCTCAGTGTTAGTCCCCTTCTTGTTCCGGGCGGTCTAAGCACAGTATTCTGCGGGCGGAGGACTAACCGCCGGTTCCGGCTTTGGCGTAATTTTACATCTTGCATTTGTTTCGTGGATGTCGGGTAGCCTCACCAAGATTATCATTAGTCGCTCGTTAGACTGCCACTAGTCCGAGTTACCGTCTTTTGATCTGAATGCAACTCTTGGCTGCCTTCCTCTTCACTCGCGAAAGTGTTTTTGGTTTGACCTACTCAGAGGTCCATTCCTGGAGCACCGTCTGTCCCTGATCCTTGTGTTTTATTTTATTATTCTATTATTAAGTTACCATAATTTGTCTCACCTGTTTGGTGATCTGTTGTTTTTTTTTTAAATTAACTGTGCTATACCATTCGCCGTTTCACATAATATTTGTTAAATATTTTTATAACTGCCATTTTGGAGTTAAAGGCCTTTAGGTATGATAGTGGTTACTTGCCTTAAGATTCTCATTGCGATCACATTGGGTTGTTTTCAAAAATTATTTGCTGTTTGTATTTTATGTATTTGTTAAATTTTAAACAATAGCCATTTATGAAACTTCCTGGCAGAAGTAAGGCTGTGAGTACCGGGCGTGAGTCGTGCTTCGGTAGCTCAGATGGTAGAGCACTTGCCCGCGAAAGGCAAAGGTCCCGAGTTCGAGTCTCGGTCGGGCACACAGTTTTAATCTGCCAGGAAGTTTCATATCAGCGCACACTCCGCTGCAGAGTGAAAATCTCATTCTGGAATAGCCATTTATCCCGTTAAAGGCCTTCAGCCGTGATTGTGGTTACGCACCTCAAAAGTCTGATTGCGACCACATTGGCTTGTTTTAAAACATTTTGTACTAAAATAAATGAGTGAAATGGAAAGAAAACCAGTAGTAATTGATTCGGGCCCCGTCCACAATTGTATCCCAATCCTGCCTTCCTTAATTACCAGGTTTTATAAAGCTTCCCTAACAGTACCCGTTTTGCTAACGTCAACATTCCGCGATTCTGGCGCATATAACTCTTTCTCTTACAAAACAAATGCCATGTTAAAACACCAACACTTCCCTGACTTTTGGAAGGCGGTCAAGGTCCTGATGTTCAAAAAGCCAGGGAGAGAGCACTCCTTCCCACAAAATTACCGACCCATCAGTCTTCTGTGATCGCTCAGCAAGACTGTTGAGAAGGTAATACTTAAATGCATCACTAGGCACTGCATCGCCAATGACACGCGTAATGGAGCAATACGGCTTTTGGAATCGCCACTCAACAACACAACAACTCCTCCATGCAGTCTAATATATAACACACGGCTACAACACGAACAAAGGGGCGGTGTTCCTGTACGTAGATACAGCTTTCTATAGTCCCTGGCACAACGGCCTTATACGCAAACTAAGCGATGCTGGCTTCCCCAAACCACTCTTACGGCTCGTACTCTCATATCTCACCAACAGATTTTTAACATCGACGTGCAGGGCAAACAATGACACAACACGGTATCCAAGCTGGAATAGCCCAGGGAAGCATCCTGGGGCCCATCTGGTTCAACCTGTACATTAATGACTTTTCAGCAACAAAAAACACAACGTTAGACACCTACGCGGATGACACAGCCATCCTTGTGCATGATTAGAAGCCATCGAACATAAATTCACGAACACAGACGGTACTCAGAACTGCCGAGCCTTAGTTGGAAGGGTGGCGTATTAACGTAAGCGTTGACAAGGGCGAAGCAGTTCTGTTCACAGGCAGACCGAAACAACTGCGCAAACATGAACACTGTCAGCAGGTAACACTACATACACGCACAATACGTTTCCGAGAGGAGGTCAGATATCTCGTTGTCTGCCTGGACCGCAAACCGACATGGCGGTGACCACATTGAATATGTTGCCAACAGAGCGCACGTGAGGCTCAAACAACTCTACCCAATGCTCAACAGGGAAAGTACACTGAATAGGAGAATGTCGGGGTCCTATACATGACACTGATTAGACCCTTGATGACGTAAGCAGCTTCCGTCTGGGGATACGCAGCCCCTACACGCCTGCGATGCCTTCAGATCATATAGAACAGAGCGCTACGCATCATTAACAACGTTCAACGCTACACACACACCGTGGATCTTCACAATGAATACCGCCTTGAAACCCTCAAGGAAGTATTTAAAAAACACGCCACCCGATTATATAGGAAATCGAGAAACTCTAACACTCTTTTCATCTTACTGTGGGGAAACTATGATCACAACCATAACTGGAAGCATAAGCGGCCAAACACTCTGCTAGCTAGGGCATAACCACCTATGGCAAGCTAACATACATCCACAAACGACAACATCGGCAAACCCCTACATAACAGCAACGTTGACTGGATATGCCAGCTGCTATTAAAGCTGACCGACAGGCTACAGCAGAGAAACCGACAAGTTCGCACACTGACGCGTAAACAAAGCGCCAACATTACCCTACACTGTGAATCTGATATATGACCTATCGTAGACAAAACGATGATGAACCCGTTACACGTGTGTTGACGCTGACCGAGCAACCAACACCAGCACCTAGCGGCAGCCGCCGATTAACACCAGCACACAACGACAAAGATACCGACCTGCATGACACCCAAAACTAACAAACCCTACTCAAGCATGACCTGTCGCAGGCAACAAGAAAACCGTTACTGCTCTTACAAGGGAGGAGGAGGAGGAGGACATTAGTGTTTAACGTCCCGTCGACAACGAGGTCATTAGAGACGGAGGGCAAGCTCGGGTGAGGGAAGGATGGAGAAGAAAATCGGCCGTGCCCTTTCAAAGGAACCATCCCGGCATTTGCCTGAAGCGATTTAGGGAAATCACGGAAAACCTAAATCAGGATGGTGCTCTTACAACCTGACCCGACTATCGCAGAGGTTTCTTTCCACGGCTCTTACCGTGTCACTTTTTTCCTTTGCCCTTTAAACCTCTACTCTTAGTTCAACTTTCGATCCAGTCTGTCTCCAGACGAGAGCGTATTAATTCTTAACCTTAAGCAGAAGTACGCAAACATTGCAGAACCCACATCCTGACAGACCTAACTTTAGTGAAAACTAATCCTTATGCAACAGACCTTTTGTGTTGGCCATCACGCCCGTGTGGACATGGAGGAGCTCCACCTCATGTCCCTCCCTCCTCCCACCCCCCAAAAAAAGAAAAAAGTACATCTCTCACTACAGCTCATTTTATATAGATTCTCACTCGGTGTCACTGGCGTGTTGCTGTCCAGCGTAACCAGTTGGCCAGTTTTCACACTTGTTTTTTGTTTCCAATAAAACCATATGCCATTTCCGGCATGTGTGTTAATTTTTACCACTCTACCTGTATTAATCCGAGAAGTACTGCATTTTCAAATGTTAACATTCTTTTTGGGTCGCTCAGTATTTCATGAGAATCTATTCATTTTAAATAAGAACCGTTTGATGTCATTTTTAATCAGCGTTTGAGCATCATTTAATATCAAACTCACTTCACTAAAGTTAACTGGCCGGTCCGAAAATTGAATTGATTTATAATGCAACGCACATTGAAAATTGTTTCCCTGTTCTAAGTCAGAGTCAAAGAGCATAACTGCAGTGCTCGTTATCAAACAAATCTTAGATTGTACTAGACTAGCGAGCGCTGTTTCTTTCTTTATTCCGAATTCTAGTTATAAATAATCCGGGTCCCCTAACCACGGAAGGGTTGTAGGTCAATGTAAAAGATCTTACAATCTAGACAGAGATTAAAAAGAAAAATGGTTCAAATGGCCCTAAGCACTATCGTACTTAACATTGAGGTCATCAGTCCCCTAAACTTGTAACTACTTTAACCTAACTACCTAAGGACATCACACATATTCATGCCTGAGGCAGGATTCGAACCTGCGCCCGCAGCAGCCACGTGGTTCCGCCTAGAGCCACTCGGTTACAGCGGCCGGTGACTGAGAATAACTGAAATTTGTTTCCTCTAAGGACTGATACAAATCACAATGAAAATTTACAGGGAACAAAGTCACCTAAAACTCAAATCAAATTACAAAATGACGGGAACACTGTGAGGAGGTATAGTGTGGATGATTGTAAGGAGACATGGCAACTGAGTGTCCTCATCTGGGCAGCTCAACATTTATTTGAACTACTGCAGTTGCGGCATTCACACTTCCCCAAACGAGCAAACAGTGCACACATCAGTACTATACTCCGTTCATCGTAAGAATAAACCTCATGTAAACATTGCACTATGTGTTCTTCAGCGTTTGCTGGAACCTCATTGGATTTCTTGTCATATGGATCGGGTGTCCTGCTGTTTCGGGTACAGTCAGATGCGATGATGAGTATGCAGTACGTTTTATGCTGTCCGTTAGACGGTACATTGACTCAGAGGTAATACGGTGCAACAGCTTTACAGGAGCAAGTAACTTGTTCAGCATTTGCCAAGCAAGTGATCCAAGTAACCTGTAGTGAGGGGGCCAGTTGCAGTAAAGACGTAACAAGAGACGAGCAGAGAAAAATATAGCTTTGAATGTCGTTTAAATTTGAAACAGAAAAAAATTATATATGCTAAAACCCAAATGATACGTTTCTTAGGTGACCAGACGGCAAACATAACACGTCCTCGATCTTAGCTAATATAGTAATGTAATTAAAAACAAGAGCGATGAAAATTCCTATATCAAGGGTAATTTTTCTGCATGAGTTATGTGTGACGTAAATGCACAGTGCTGGGATGTAGTTAAATATTGAAGCCACTGAAGGTATTACAGTCAGTCGTCTGGTAATCTCTGAACTCCTTCCATTTCGGACTCCGAGGAATACATTTCAGTGTTGCTACGTTGGTAATGACGCGATCAGCAACAGAGTCCTAACTCACCAAAAAATCCGCATTTACGTCTCCTCCTTTAAGACGTGCTGTTCTGCATTTCGCCATCGTTCGGCAGTGACGTGTCACAAAGTTGTTTTGTTTTAGTTCCAGTACGTTTGGCAGCTTTAATATCTTGTTATTTCTTGCGACAAATCCCTTAATTAGGCTCCAGATCAGTTCTGTTTGGTTCAGATTGCAGTGTTATACAGCCTTTGTACAGTGTGCTTAACGCCGTGGAAATTATTATTTTCCACGTTTCTACAACGCTTATCGCACTCGCTACTTTGAGACCACATCTGTCCTACAAAACAGTGGGCATATTGAAACAAAGAGTATCTTATTTTCCATTTTCATCCAAAAAATTTAATTATGTAATATTGTCTTAACTTCAACAATATTTTATAAAATATCGGTAATTAAGAGTGTGAATTTGCAATGTAAACGAGAGTTTGCGTGCAATACGTAATTAGAAACTGGAAGACGTGCATTTTTCTTGAAACATGAAGGTTCAGTATCAGATAGTAACAATATATTTGATGAATTTCATATTAAATGATTTAGGTATTCAAACCTAAGAAAAATACATACAAATAATTGAACCGCCGCCAACCAGCACACGTATCATTGTACGTCACTACCGATTGTCCTACGCATATAATATGGACTCTTTTTTGCATTTTCATTGCATAGTGTTTCTCGTAAAACGTCAAAGTTGATTTTTCTCTGTAATCTTCTGCAAAACTTTAGCAACAACTTGTTTCTCGCCATTAACGGTGTTTCGCGCGTGTGGTTCACAACGAAGCAGGAAACAGTGTCATCCATATTCACGATATGTATGAACAGCGAGACAGAGTACAAGCAGCGTTTATGGAGACTGCGACTGTACTCTATTTATGAAATGAAAATTATGTAGCTGATGTAAGATTAAGGAAACGTTGATGGCTGTTGGTAGGTCAGAATGTCTTTAAGTTTCATTTACAGTGACGTGATAATAAGATATATAACACATAAATTGGACCTAATTCCAAGAGCGGAAAAACACCAGCAAGCGAGATCTATGGCTGATGACCCATCATCGTATTTGTGTTCGTTTGCATCACGTTTACTCTTATTATGAAAGAAGTATAAACGGCAGTCAGGAAACGACTGATCCTCATGGCAGGCGGCGGTCGAATCACCTGGCCCCTCCACTGCTTTCTACTTTCAAAAACAGTCTAAGTATCGAGTCCGAATAAGTGCTGTTACCAGTGTGATGGACGAGAATATTGGTTATTTCATGGAAAAAAAGGGACTTCCCACTCTTGGTGTAGAAAGCTGGCCTTAAAAAACGAGAGATCTGGAATGAAGCTGTGTGCCAACGACTGGTCAGCTTCTTCACACCAGGCACAGTGGCTAGGCGACTCAGTTCGACTGGTTCAAATGGCTCTGAGCACTATGGGACTCAACTGCTGTGGTCATAAGTCCCCTAGAACTTAGAACTACTTAAACCTAACTAACCTAAGGACATCACACACATCCATGCCCGAGGCAGGATTCGAACCTGCGACCGTAGCGGTCGTGCGGTTCCAGACTGTAGCGCCTTTAACCGCTCGGCCACTACGGCCGGCTGTTCGACTGGGTACACCGAATTTTTGGGATAAAACAGTGGAGTCTCAGTGACTCGTTCTCTGTTGCCCAAACAAAACAGGCAAAAACGTCATGCTCAGTTAGCCTTTCGGGACGACAGCGGCGGCACGGCACCTTCCGCTCGGTAATAGGAGATGTGTCAGCTCTGCTGGCAAAAGCATGAAGCGGAACACATCCTCAATTCCGCGAAAACAGCCCAGCTCCCTGGGGACCTTCCTAGTTCCTAATGAGATTCACTGACTGTCTCCTGCCGCCAAAGAGGGCCCAGAATCCACACCGGAAGAACAGCTTCCAAATGAGAAAAACGCAAACGTATCTCCCTTTAAAAAGTGTCCAACAAAAAAATAAAAAATAAAAAAAGACTCTACGGAATGGTGGCAAAAATGAACCAACATCAGGTAGCGATATGTGACACTAACTTCACAGTAGGATTGAGTGGCGTATTAGGTAGGAGACGATAGTGACAGGCAAAAGGAAACACGCCAAAACAAGAAGTACAGACAACATACAATAGCTGGTCTTGTGTGTGGATTCTTGTCCCTATGCGTGAAAGAGTGTAGAGCGTCTAGTGACTGCATAGCGCAAGAATTGGGACCAATTATTTTGCGAGTATTCTTCACATAGCAGCTTAGAATTTTTCCGCAAGTCAGACCATAGAAGAATTTTAAAAATTATCGTACGGAAATATGTTGATAACCATTGTGAAATTAATATTTTGATCAATTATTCATAAATTGTGGGGGACGCTTTGAGACTACTTTTGTGAATTTGGTTGATTCCGAGAGTTGCAAAGGTAACTAGTGCCACTAAAACAGATTTGTTTTAATGAATAAAGCACTGAATTTCCTATATATTCGTTGTGTCACCTAGAGTATTTGCTAGTCAACATCATACACATTCAATTATTTATGCTGTGGTTAACGAGTCGTCATAGAACACACAAACTTGGACTTTATTTTTAAAAAAAGCAAATGTTTAGCAGCGGATCGGTTTTCAATTTACAACTGATGCATCAAAATCAATTCAAGTAAATGCAATCTAGTCCGCAGGTGCATTGTTGTGTTTGCCCATGAACGGCACCTGTGTAAAGTCCTTCGTAAAGTTGTAAGCATCAGTCTTGGTCAGAACAGTGATCTGTGTGATTGGAAGTGTATTATGTAGAAGCTAAGTGAATTTGAATGTAGGCTAATTTTTGGGGCTGTCATGGTGGGTGCTTTCTCACGAAGTTAGCCGAAGTGTTTGGTGTTTCAAGAAGCAACTAACAAAGTTTTAACTGCATACAGGGAAGTGAAGAAAAATAACCCGCTAAGTGACAACGCAGACGATAGCGTGTGCTGAGTGATCGTGACGTGCAAACGTCAATGCAGAACTGAATGTTGTGCTGGGGAACGCTGTCAGCACCAAAACGACTTGAAGGGATCTCCATAAGATGAGAATTGCATGGCGAGATGGAATTCCAAAAGGACACCTCAGTGACGTAAGTGCCCGTAATACGAAAACGTGTTTATGAAACTGTAAAACTTATACTGTGGAGCAATGGAAGGCAGTAATCTGGACGGTTGAGTCTTGTTTCACACTCTTTCCAACTTTTGACCACGTTCGCTTCTGGCGTATTCCCTCCGAAGCCTACCATGCAGATCGCTCTCTACCAAAACTGATAGATGGCTGGGATTCGGTGACGATTCCGGAAGCCATGTTCTAGTATTCCTTGGGCACCATAGGTACTCTGCAAAGTCGTGCAATAGCCAAGGGTCACGTGACAATCTAAGAGGTGAGTGAGAAAAATGATGAGACTGATTATTTATAAAGTTTTCATTTTTTTTTCAAACAACAGTATTATCCCCTTCAAAGTAGTTCCCTTCGACAGCTAAACACTGGCGGCGTCGTTGATTCCAGTCTTGGTAGCAGCAGTGAAAGACGTCAACTGGTAGGGCCTTTAACACGTCGGTGACATTCTTTAGAATGTTCTCCAGAGTCCCAAAACGACATACTTTTCCTATTGAGACATTTTTCAATTTCGGGAGAAAAAAAGTCACAATAACTCAGATCACATGAGTAGTGGACTGTGGAACTACAGGAATGCCTTCGGAGGACAAAAATTAAGTGATGGAAGTGACCGAGTGAAATGCGGAACTGTCACAATGTGGCATGCACTGGTCTGTAATGTCCAGTCTCGCCCGTTTCCAAAGCCTTTCAAGGACGTCTTTGTAAAACACTTGACAGTTCATCTTTATCGTTAAACGTCGCTATAATCTCACAAGACCAGGCAAACTTTCGACGTTTTCGTCGGTTTCTGAACTTGAAGGTCTCTCTGAGAGAAGTTCAGCTTCAACGTGTTCTCGGCCTTCGAAAAATAATTTGTGAGAGCGGAAAACCTGGGCCCTTGATAAGAAATGTTTCCCATAGGCGTTTTCCAACTTTTCAAAGATGACTTTGGTGAATTCCCAAGTTTAACACAAGACTTGATGGCATGAGGCTGCTCCAAATTCCTCTGTTCCATTTTCGTAATACAAATTCATTGACGCTACTTTCAGAAGTCACGTGATGGATGTACAGAGATGAAACTCGGACTGAGCATGTGGAAGGACTGAATACATGGTCTATATACAAGTAGAAGAAAACAGCGTTGCCAGATGGCTCGCACTGTTGTCAGTCTAATTACTTTTCTCACACACCTCGTATACCGATCAGGTCCTTCCCATGGTACATTGCTTTTTCTCCAGTGGTCGGTCCCTGTTTAGACAGCTCGTCGGGTTTTATGAGCACGAGAATGAACTGTCACATCCATCTTCCATGGCCACAACAGTCCCTTGATCTCAGTATTATTGATCAGTTTTTGAGGTTGCTAAACAACAGTCATACAATTATTTTTAAATAAACACACCGCCATTTGACTGTATTGTCGTTTATTTGATTACGACCCACTTTTCGTCATTTTATGCCTTTTCAAGTGAGTGAGTTTATATCAGTAACATATATATCCAGACATCAAGCTCAAAAATGGCGATAATTAAAAAAAAAAATATGCTGGCATTTCGTAGGGAGCCAATATTTTTCTTAATTTACGGCCAATTCTGAGTTTGATGTCCTTCAATCTATGTTAACGACATGAACTCAGTAACTTGAAAATGTCATAAAATGCCGAAGCCAGGGTTGTACTTACATAAACAACAATACAGACAAATGGCGGTGTGTTAATTTAAAATCAGTATTTTTGGTCAATTGTGGTCTATTCATGGATATCCGTCTTATTACATGGACGAAAGACTTCAGCTGTTGATATATATGAGAAAAGTACCACCACACCTGTAGCTTGATAATGTTTTGTGCTAGCACACTATTAGTTTCGGCGAAACATTACCACCTCAGGCCTCACCACAGCCACACGAGTATTTGATTTCTTCTGCGCATTTACTGTGGGGTTCTTCTTACTAGCACACGAGGGCCATTATCAGGAGTGTATAGTCGACTCGTGATGAAAGCTAGACCACGTGTGCTAGTAACGAGGACCCCACAGTAGAAGCGCCAAGCAAATCAAATACTTCCTTGTGCTTATATGGATATGGTGTCTGTTCTTTCGGACATCTCCGAAAGAACAGACACCTTACCAATATAAGCACAGAGTTCTGGCGATAACGACCATGACCTTCTTCTGCACTGATGCACACGTACTACCCGAACTGTTACGGGACTTGGTAAGAATGTCTTCCACGAGTAATGAATGTGTTGGGTAGGGGCACTACGAATGTAGTGTGTGGGCATATAAGGTGAGGATATAAGTCTCGCGGGGGGCGTGCACGGGATAAGTCGCTGCAGTCGCACTATCCTCTGTGCCCTCGGTGGCTCAGATGGATGTCAGCATGGTAGCTCAGCGTGTTCGGCCAGAGGGCCGCTCACCCTCTGTAATAAAAAAACTGAGTAAAGGAATCAACGATCAACTTGAACAGATGTCTTGTGACGTCCGCCCAGACCAAATGCAACGAACAATACCGAACAAAATGGACAAAAAAGATGGGTAGAGCGTCTGCCACGTAAGCAGGAGATCCCGGGTTCGAGTCCCGGTCGGGGCACACATTTCCACTTGTTCCCGTCGATATCTATCAACATCCGTTAGCAGCTGAAGGTATTGATTTGATTCTAAGTACTCCTTTGGCAGTGGTGGGGCCTGAGGATGGCGAGAACGTACCGATGCCACTAGTCGTGTGATACAATAAAGACAAACTCCAGATACAGCTGCGGTGGTAATTTTCCCATATTTGTGGTCTAATTTAGAGAGATGGCTGCGTAGTAGTTATACAGATCTGTCACCTGAACCTACCACTATTTTGCGTGAAAGATTTGGAATGAATTTTCTTGAAAACCTCCGGCCGTTGTGGTCGAGCGGTTCTAGGCGCTTCAGTCCATAGCCGCGCTGCTGCTACGGTCGCAGGTTCGAATCCTGCCTCGGGCATGGATGTGTGTGATGTCCTTAGGTTAGTTAGGTTTAAGTAGTTCTAAGTCTAACGGACTGATGACCTCAGCTGTTAAGTCCCATAGTGCTTAGAGCCATTTTTCTCTTGAAAACCATACCGAGACGACTAGAAGCTATTTTGACAGCAAACTATTTACTTACGTCGTATTAGGTATCTGCAGTGCTGTTCTTTCGGTGTTACCCAATTTTTGTCTGCTCTCCCGTGTTCGATAGGTTTAATGGAATAAGCAGTACCTTGCAAGTTTCACTAGTGCATGAAACTATAAATCTTTCACTCATCTGCACTAGTACTGAAACGAAGCACGAGCTATAGCGTTATTAACTTTGTTCTCCCGCTGTGGGTACAGGATGCCCAAAAGAAAGCGAGAGTGACAGCAGACAACAGCTCTGGACAGCATTGCAGGGGCTGGATGGTCGGGCAGGTGGGTCGCGAGGTCTGTATTCAGCCTGCGGACTGATGCCGCTGTTCAAACGCGCCAGCGCACGCGCGCCGCATGCGTGATGAAGCGCCACGACGCGGCGCGACACGGCGCGGAACAGCGGTGCAGGCACTCCGGCCGTGCGTAAGCCGCCGGCTCACGTGCTCTCTATTCAGCGCCCTCTTCCTGGTACCCGGCCACCTGACTCCCAAATTCTGCCAGTTATTTGCAGCCGCTCACCCGTAAATAGCGGCACAGTATGTGCTCGTTCTGTCGACGCCAGGAGTGAAATGCTCTCCGGCCCCGAGGGAATCTAAATCAGAATGACGATTGCAGGAGTTACGCATTACATTTTACGGCCATGTGGCCTTTCGAGCCCATTCACTCTCTCCTTACAGAGCGTGCTTACGTCACTACCGTACGCACAGGTACTGCTTGCGCAGATATTAAGATACACTGAAGCCCCAAAGAAACTGGCAGAGTACCGTGCTGCCGTCGGCGACGCCTACGTAACAAATCACGTGTCTCGCGCAGTTGTTGGATCGGTTACTTCTGCTAAAATGGTAGGTTATCAAGATTTAAGTGAGTTTGAGCGTGGCGGCCGGCTGGCGTGGCCGAACAATTCTAGGCGCTTCAGTCTGGAATCGCGCGACCCCTACGGTCGCAGGTTCGAATCCTGCCTCGGGCATGGGTGTGTGTCATGTCCTTAGGTTAGTTAGGTTTAAGTAGTTCTAAGTTCTAGGGGACTGATGACCTCAGATGTTAAGTCCCATAGTGCTAAGAGCCATTTGAACCATTCTGAGCGTGGCGTTATAGTCGGCGCACGAGTGATGGGACACAGCATCTCCAAGGTAGCGATGAAGTGGGGATTTTCCCGAGGAATCCGGTAAAACATCAACTCTCCGACATCGCTGCGGCCGGAAAAAAGATACTCCTAGAATGGCACCAATGACGACTGAAGAGAATCGTTCAGCGTGACAGAAGTGCAATCCGTCCACATATTGTTGCAGATTTCAGTGCTAGGCCATCAACAGCTGTCAACGTGCGAAACATTCAACGAAGTATCATCTACACGGGCTTTCGTAGCCGAAGCCCCACTCGTGTATCCTTGATGACTACACGGCACAAAGTCGCCAGGACCCGTCAACACTGATATCGGACTTTTGTTGATTGGAAACATGTTGCCTTGTCCGGCGAGTCTCTTTTCAAATTTTATCGTGCGGATGGACGTGTACGGGTATTGAGACAACGTCACGAATCCATGGAACCTGCATGTAAGCAGGGGACTGTTCAAGCTGGTGGAGGCTCTGTAATGTTGTGAGGCGTGTGAAGCTGGAGTGATAAGTGCCCCCTGATACTTCTAGATACGTATCTGACGAGTTACATGCACGTAAGCATCTTATCTGATCACCTGCATCCATTCATGTCCATTGTACGTTCTAACGGACTTAGGCAATTCCAGGAGGACACTGCGACACCCAAAGCGTCCAGAATTGCTACAGAGTGGCTCCAGGAGCACTCTTCCGACTTTTAAACACTTCCGCCGCCTACCAAACTCCCCAGACATGAACATTAGTGAGCACGTCTGGGATGCTTTGCAACGTGCTGTTCAGAAGAGACCTCTGCTCACCGTACTTGCGGATTTACGGACAGTCCAGCAGGATTCTTGGAGTCAGTTCCCTCCAGCGCTGCTTCAGATATTAGTTGAGTCCATGTCACGTAATGCTGCCGCACTTGTGCGTGCTCGCGGTGGCTCTGCACGATATTAGGCAGGTGTACCGGTTTCTTTGGCCATTCATGGTGTAAAATGTACAGCGAACAGGTTGCATAAGCTTAATGTAAGTACCTTGACCAGGCCTCAGTTTCGTTAAGGGTATCTTTTTCAGAAGGAGAGTCACATATGATCAGTAACGGTGGTCTCTTCTTAATCGAACAACTACAGTTCCATAACAAAAGCTTCTGTAATGTCTCAATTTTTTATAGCCTTTCCCAAGTAAGTGAAGTTTAAATAATTTATTGTGTGGCTGGCCTCATGTAACGAAGAGTCATCAGTAAAGTAGAATGAGAGCAACTGAATGACAACTGAAGTTAATCCAAACTGTTTATTTTTTAATTTCGGTGGGAGGTTTCACGAGGAATGTCGTGTTATAATGTCTGTCTACTACACAGTGTGTTACCGCCAGCCACAGATGTGTGTTAACCCCTGATCTTAATCATGCCCTTGTGCTAGCTAAGACATAAAGTCTTATTTCCAGAATGAGATTTTCACTCTGCAGCGGAGTGTGCGCTGATATGAAACTTCCTGGCAGATTAAAACTGTGTGCCCGACCGAGACACGAACTCGGAAGTTTGGAAGGTAGGAGACGAGGTACTGGCAGAAGTAAAGCTGTGAGTACCGGGCGTGAGTCGTGCTTCGGTAGCTCAGCTGGTAGAGCACTTTCCCGCGAAAGGCAAAGGTCCCGAGTTCGAGTCTCGGTCGGGCACACAGTTTTAATCTGCCAGGAAGTTTCATAAAGTCTTATTAATTGCAGTAATTCACTGCAAGACTCAGTGAAATAATGCCGTGGCTAGTTAGTAAACGGCACTTCATCTATATAGGCTCGAATCCAACTAAAATATATCACACACAATGGGACGAGCTCGGGGCTCACAACCCGAACCACACGCCACTGTTAAGCACTAATGAAAGACTGGGTCCCTTACTTCGATTGCACATAATTCATTAAGGTCAATCCAACACATTTATTTCAAATAACATAAATGAAGTTACATTTAAATCTGTCTGACATTAAACAGGAATAAAAAATAGAAAAAAAAACAATTTTAAAATCAGCTGATTTAATGTATGAAGCGCGAGTTAAGCCAATAACCAGATAAACTAAACAATTCACCGTAAGTCAAAAGAAAGAGAAAAACAATACTGAATCAATATATCTAACTGACAAATATCCAAAGACCTTACAATACTACTCAAAAGAATACACTGAAGTGGGGAGCAGTCGTTCACCCAAAAGAACACTTCAAAATGAGTTCAATAACACAGCTTCGTTCCACAGAAAACAGCAAGACATTACATACACATCATTTGACGGACAAATACTCATTAAGATTACGCCACTCCTGTTTGAACTGCAGAGTACCAAAGAAACAGGCGCTTATTCTGAAAGAACAATTTTTCTATATGTTTAAATTACAGCATTAAGGAATTCCAAACGATGTCCAATCGAATCCCCCCCCCCCCCCTTTCAGCTGAGGCAAAATCTTTCACCTTTCTAGGTGGAGGCTGAGCCAGAAACACAGAATGACACAAAAATACAGTTTTGCTGTGAAATCTTACAGCACACCCGGTAGCAGCAACAGACAAGGCATCGGCTCCCACAAATAACGTAGGCTAAGGTCAGGCAGGAAGCACATCCTGCGAGAACTTGTTCACACTACGCTCACCACAAATTGTAGACATTACGGCCGAACATCCGCTTGAGGTGGCTGCCAGAAGGACGAAGCAACCAACAGGCCCACGCCGTGCTTATCTCACAGGCACCTCAATTTGTACAAACACCTAGGCCAACACCAACTCCGGACTCCCCTCTCACTGCGAGGCTTGGCATAGTTTATATGAAATGCCTTCCAGGCAACCAGTAACCGCCGCAGGAGTTTCACGATTGGCAAACAGCCCCAGCGTAACAGACATCACACATGTGCATACGCCCGAGCAACAACTCCGCCAGTCTCACCGGCCGCCCCAAACCGACTGCCTCTCGCCGTCCCGCGCGCCCCAGCCGAAAACGCAAAGACCCACATGCCTGGGGACGCGCCAAAGATAACAAGCCGATCACTGATGATCGACCAGCGATCTGGCTCACACAATTTATGTTAACGATCTTTAGCTACGGCAAACCTGAAGAGCTAAATAATAATCCAAAGTAATAACCAATAATCATTATAACATATCCTTATTAACACTAACGTTTTAGAGACATTAAACTTCCTTGATAACTGTACACCAAAGAGCACGGTGTACCACATGTCGTTCTGCAGATTGTATGTAAAGAATATTTTCCTCCTTTATTAAAATCCTGCTACAGTACCTTCTTTATTCTCGACTCGTATTAACCATTTCATTCATGCATCCTACGTGCTGTCGTAGTCATTTTCATAGAAATTATATTATTCCTTTTGTATCTTTTATACATCCTTTATTTTATTTCGCATGTAGTCTACTTTGTTTAAGACATCTACGTATGTATCATACTGATGTATTACTCTAAAAGTTATGTAATCGTATTTCATACAGTTGAGCGTTTATCACACTACTAGCGCCAAGTAAGTGGCCCGCTCTGCACCATGTTTACCTGGTATCGTAACTAGTTGTCACGCGTTCAGTACAATTTCTGCTCTTGTAACAAGCTTTACCTAAGTAAATGTTTTTACTGTTTCGATGGAGGCCTTTATTACAAACTTTCTACTGAAATCTTGTCAAAATTTTTATGTTTTACGTATGCAACCGGTGGCTGTGTGTTTTCTGTATGAAGGATTATCGTATCAGATCCAAAATCATTCCCTGCATTGCTAAAAAAGAAAGTAAAAGAAAGAAACTCGGCAAAAATAAGACGTCCCAAGCCAGTCACATCAGTAGACATATTGACAGAAATCCAAACAACGATAACGAAACATCAAAATGCGTTCTATTAAAGGTCACTGTATGTTAAAAGGAACCGAAACTGCAGATAGGTTGGCGAAACAGGGAATATATTATGATGGAGAAAAACATCGTAAAGTAACGCCAAACCTCTTTCTACGAAAATATATAGTTGAGTAATAACAAAATGAACTGAGTGGATATAATCTTCGAACTAAAGATACCAACTATAGGCATGTATATCGCCTGTTATATCAGAATGTTCGTGACTACCATAACACGACAGAGATTTAATCAGACATCCCCTTCCGACGGCGTCTGTGCGGCCTTCATGTTGGCGAGTCACTGCTTTGTGAATGTGGAACCACGGACTACGTGAACCACTCGTTCTCTGGAAGATGATAATCTGCAACACTGATTCGGCGTCTTGTGGCGTCGTAAGTGTTCTCATCAGATGAGCAGCTGTTACACTGAGATGGAAGAAACATGTAAATCCAGATTTACTTTTAATTTCCAAAAGTTAATTCATTTTATTACTGTAAAACTGACTTCTCTAGTACCCATATAGCTAGCACATGTATATTCATAGTTCATTTGTCGTTAAATTCCGTTACGATTTTATCTCTATTCACTGCCCATTTGGTTTCAACTGACCTAACGCAATACCGCATAGTGTTTAATTCCGGACCTTAGTTCTATCTAGTTATGTATGTTTCTGAATGTACATAAGCAAAAAATTTGTATCTGACAAAATAAATCAGTTAGAAACATGCTATGAAAAATAAAAAAAAGGATAAAAAAATTCTATATGAAAGACTGTGTGTGTCAAAACTTAAAGGCAAATGAAAAAAGCTATCATAATGTTGTGAGTTAACCGAGTTTCGCAGTTTTTTCCTTCACTGGCTCTGAGCACTATGGGACTTAACATCTGTGGTCATCAGTCCCCTAGAACTTAGAACTACTTAAACATAACCAACCTAAGGACATCACACACATCCATGCCCGAGTTAGGATTCGAACCTGCGACCGTAGCAGTCGCGCGGTTCCGGACTGAGCGCCTGAACCGCTAGACCACCGCGGCCGGCTTTCCTTCACTGCTTCCGCTCAAATACCCTGTGGCAGCGAATAACACGAGAAAGAAGAAACCGGCCATCACTTCAAGTAACTTTTAATGTTCTCTTAAGAAGTAAACAGTTATTCGATATTTTCAACTACAGCAATAAAAAGGGCGAAAAAGAAGTCGATGAGCGGATGGCTGAGGAGTAGCTTAACATATCTTCTAAAACACTCGTTTCGAAACTGAGAATGAGCGACAATAATTATTGATTCCTACTGCAACTTGTTCAACAGAAATCGATGAAGCTGGACACTGCGATGACAAAAGCAATTACTTCCGCCGGGAAGTTATCGGCTACTCTTAAGATTCAGAGAGATTGGTTACTCTTACAATCCGTCAGAAAACTATCGGTACTATACCGAAACTGACAATACTTTCACAGATAGTTATCAGCGATCTTTATACCGGGTGATCACAAAGTCAGTATAAATTTGAAAACTGAATAAATCACGGAATAATGTAGATAGAGAGGCACAAATTGACACACATGCTTGGAATGACATGGGATTTTATTAGAACCATAAAAATACAAACGTTCAAAGTTTCGACTGTGGCGCTTCATCTGATCAGAATAGCAATAATTAGCATAACAAAGTAAGACAAAGCAAAGATGATGTCCTTCACAGGAAATTCTCAATATGTCCACCATCATTCCTCAACAATAGCTGTAGTCGAGGAATAATGTTGTGAACAGCACTGTAAAGCATGTCCGGAGTTATGGTGAGGCACTGGCGTCGGATGTTGTCTTTCAGCATCCCTAGAGATGTCGGTCGATCAGGATACACATGCGACTTCAGGTAACCCCAAAGCCAATAATCGCACGGACTGAGGTCTGGGGACCTGGGAGGGCAAGCATGACGAAAGTGGCGGCTCAGCACACGATCATCACCAAACGACGCGCAAGAGATCTTTCACGCGTCTAGCAATACTTTTATTTTGTTCTAATAAAACTCCTGGCCATAAATATCATACGGTTCTTTCATTTCAGTTTCAGAATAACCAGGCTTAACGAGATTATCAGTTTCACAGACGTTTAACAGTGAACTTGACAATACCATTAAGATTGGTTGCAATGTCATATAACTGTGATACTGACCAATTGATTTTGTCTTCAACTTCTTGTAGTGTTAGCTGTGGCCTATATTCTTTTGACGTACATTTTAAGTTGAATTCTGTGTCACGTTTGTTCCTGTTAAAACACACAGATGCTCTTTTCACTCACTTACCACTATCTACATTCATCCCTATTGAAATCGCTTCGTCAGCGCGCCACAGGAGCTGTGAAGTTTAGGCGGCACGGGGAAGCCGAAAGGTCTAGGGGGCGTCTTGTCACGTTCGGGCGGCTCACCACGTCGGACGTTCGAGTCCTCCCTCCAGCATGAGCATGTGTGTTGTCCGTAGCATAAATTAGTTTAAGTTAGATTAAGTAGTGCCCAAGCCTAGGGACCGATGGCCTCAGCAGTTTGGCCCCATAGTCCTTGCCACAAATTTCCAAAATTGTGAAGTTTACGGCTCTGGACCTCTTCACTGCTTGCGAGCACACGTCTGAACGAACGCTTCAGCTCCTAACACTTGCGCTCGTTTAGCCTCACACGCGCTCTCAGGCACGGATGTTTACTTGCCTTCCATTCTGCGCTTCACGCAGCAGCGAGGTGTGGGTAGCGAGTTTGTATGACTTCTTGATTCTGCGGACTGTAGTTCTGAGCCAAAAGAAACGTGTGAATAGACACTTAGAGTTCAATGTTTCGGAATTCGCACGTGGCGCGTGAATCATGCCATAGCTTTCGTCTTGAAACTTCGATGCAAGTGACGAAGGTAACAGTGTTTATGATATCCCGGCAAGTCAGAACCATCACAATTATTAACGATGAGAATCGGCGGCAACATCGGTAAACAGATCGTAAAACGAGTGACAGATAGTAGTCGCCATGTCTAGGGTAAGTAATTATCAGTCGCAATAATGTCTTCGATCACATCCATAATTGATACCTTGTAAGGTGCTCATGTCATTTTCACTTTGGTATGCCGTCGATGTGCATGCCAGAGAGAGAGCGCAAATTATGTAACTATTAAACAATCTTTGGGCTTGTCTTGGCACACTCTTTGACTCTTCTCAGTCTGATACATTCTTCGTTACAAAGTGTGGTAGATGGTGAACGCATTTAGTAGTGCTGTGTGGACTTGTGATTGTATCTGTTAAATTAAGAAAAGAAAGGAAAGTATGTCGGGTACATTAAAAATTATAGATATATAAATTTAGAACAATGTAATTATTTTTGAAGAGAAGAAGGTTGACGTATGTCTGCAGCACTGCGCAGTTAGGAATGATAACTGTCACCTAGTTAACTTGCTCAGAATGGAGAGAAAGACTACCTCACTTTTCTGAGACATGTATTTCCATATTACTTGAGTAAACTGTTTGATTTTTATAGCAATTCTCTGTTAACTTCATACCACTTTTAGTTCATTGTTCACTTTGTTAAATATGGTATTGTTCAGACCAATGTTTTGTGTCAAGATCACGAGAAGTATTACTCAGTCTTTCTGAATATATATTTCATTCTAAAATCCATTAAAATTTCTGGAATGCAGACGCGCGAATAGAATTTCCTCCACTGATATTTCGGCCGCGTATCGTCCGGCCATCCTCAGAGTGAGTCACAAGACTGACGACAATATGCCAAGCACGGCCTTATTCGCTCCACCGCGGCGGTACTGCGCATGCGGGTCACAGATGCTTGTCGGCGGGAAAGAAATACGCTTACACATGCGCCACCTGTGGAGAAAGCGTATAGACATTCGAGTCGCTTACCGATTTATGTTCGTCGGCGGTGATACCACGACGATTTCTCTGCAGTTTAATTACACTAAGAGCCGCATTCCATGCTTTGTTCAGATTAAAACCATTATCTATATTTATTAAATTATTAACTAATCTAATCTTTATGTCTTCCATGAAGACAGATTGCCAAAAGGAAGAGATGGATGTTAAAATCTTCACATCACTGTAATTCATGGAATACCCAGTATCAATACAATGTTCGGCCAAAGCTGACTTGTCTGGCTGTGATAAGTGTGAGTATCTTCGATGCTCCGCACATCTCTCATAAACGGCATGTGTTGTTTGACCTGTGTATGACTTCCCACAATTTCCGCAAGGAATCTGATACCCAGCCGCTTTACGAAGCAGCAAATTGTCTTTTACAGAGCCGAGTAAAGCTGCAACCTTCGTGGGGTCCGGAAGATCACCTTAATACAATGTTGCTCAAGAATACGGCCTATCTTCGGGGAAAGAGCACCCACATAGGGCAAAAAAGCACTTGATCTGAAAGAATTGCTATCTTCTTCCCTATCGCATACCTGCATTCTAGGTTTTGCATTGAACGCTCTACGAATTTGTTGCGGAGAAAATCGATTCAGTTTAAAAATGCTCTTGAGGTATGTGTGCTGTTTTTGAAAATTATCTTCATCGGATATACAGTGCGCCCTATGCACTAAGGACTTAAGGACACCTATGGTCTGTGATGGGTGATGGAAGCTACTGGCATGTAGATATAGATTTGTGAGTGTTGGCTTCCGATATACGGCATGTCCTAATGTGCCATCAACTTTACGGCTAACGACAACATCCAAAAAGTGCACGCTGCTGTCATTTTCTATTTCCATAGTAAATTGGATACTAGCATGGATAGAATTCAGATGCTCAAGAAATCGTAACTCCAGAAAACCGTTGGTTTAAAACTTGCTGAGTCCAGTGCCTTGACCTCGAAGTCTTCCATTGGCTACGAGAGGGGAGAGGGGGCTTCCCATAGCAACGCCATCAATCTGGTCATAAAATTCACCATTAAACTAAAAAGAGAAGACAAAAGCACGTGTTCAAATAAGGCCGTAATGTTCTTATCAAAATTTTGGCCGATAAGAGATAAAGAGTCCTTTAAAGGTACCTTAGGATCTAATGATACGACGTCAAAACTAACAAGTACATCTGTACTATTTAGCCTGCCATTACCAAGTATCTGAATAAAATCCATAGCATTACGAATGTGGTAGGAGTAATCCATTACATTGCAGGCCCGTGTCATTTAAGTCGATATGCAGCAGGACATTGGAACATGTATTGTGTTCGAGCATTATGAACTACCTCTAAGAAAACGGTCTTTTGATACACGATCAACACGGATTTAGAAAACACCGTCCTTGTGAATTTCAACTATCTCTTTACTCACACGAAATGTCGAGTGCTTTTGACAAGGGATTTCAGATTGATTCTGAATTTCTAAACTCTCAGAAGGATTTTAACACTACCACACAAGCGGCTTGTAGTGAAATTGAATGCTTGTTGAATATAGTCTCACTTATGTGACTCGATTCGTGATTTCCTGTCAGAGAGGTCACATTTCGTTCTAATTGACGGAAAGACATCGAGTAAACAGAACTGATTCTTGGCGTTCCCAAAAGTAATGCTACAGGCCTTTTGCTGTTCCTTATCTATATAAACGATCTAGGAGACAATCTGCGCAGCCGTCCTACGTTGTTTGCAGATGATACCGTAATTTATCGACTAGTAACGTCATCAGAAGATAAAAACAAATTTCAAAACGGTTTGGTAAGGATATCTGGATGGTGTGAAAATTGGCAATTCATCCTAAACAACCAAAAGTGTTAGGTTATCCACATGAGTGCTGTAAAGAATCCATTAATCTTCGGTTACATGATAAATCAGTCAAATCTAAAGGCAGTAAATTCAACTAAATATCTAGGAATTACAATTTACGAACAATTTAAACTGGAAGGAACTCATAGAAAATTTTGTGGGGAAGGCTACCCGAAGACTTCATTTACTGGCAGGACTATTAGAAAATGCAACAGATCTACTAAAGAGACTGCCTACACTACGATTGCCCGTCCTCTTTTAGAATACTGCTGCGCTGTGTAGGAACCTTACCCGATAGGATTGACGAAGTACATCGGGGAAGGTCAAAGAAGAGCAGCACGTTTTGTATTATCGCGAAATAGGGAGAGAGTGTCACTGAGATGATACAGGATGTGGGGTGGACATCATTAAAACGAAGGCGTTTTGCTTTGCGACGGAGTCTTCTCACGAAATTTCAATCAGTAACTTTCTCCTCCGAACGCTAAAATATTTTGTTGATCCCGATCTACATCGATAACGATAAAATAAGCGAAGACAGAGCTCGTAGGGAAAGATATAGGTGATAGTTCTTTCCGCGCGCTGTTCGAGATTGGAATAATAGAAATTATCGTGAAGATAGTTCGATGAACTCTTCCAGGCACTTATATGTGATTTGAATAATAGCCATATAGATGTAGAAGTAAAGCAAACAGTGGCTACGTGCATATCCCGAAGCGGTTGCTGTTATCGTATGTCTATCTAGAAAGGAAAAACAAGTGATGTTACAGTTTTATGGCTTGATGAATCTGTTGCATTCAAATACGTTTCCTGTTCTGCAATCTCCTGAGCTTCACAAAGTCGATTTTGGCAAATTTTTCACGAGATTCTGCAGGTGAAACGGCTCTCAGAATTGAGAGTAAGGGCGACTATAGCCACACGAGTGAACTGAATGAACAGCTGTTCCACAGAAAGTGAGAATAGAGGAAGAAAAGTGGAAGGTGTCACTACAGATTTGACTAGATCATGGAGCTAAAGGTAGTAATTTGGAAAGGTATCAGCTGTGTAAAACTCTTGTGAAACCTCGAGACAATGAATGCAGAAAGTCAAGTGAAGTGATGGAGCAAAACTGAGAATCAAGAAGTTTTACAGCGAAAAATGATAGCAGAATACGACAAGCTTATGGCAGATGTGGACAAATTGGTTTGTGTTCATGTCTGGGAAATTTGTCGGACTTCAGAATAGTGTTCCGTCAACCACTCTGTAGGAATTCTGGACGTGTGGGATGTCGAAGTGTCCAGTTGGAATTGCCCAAGTCAGTGGGAATGCACAATGGACATGAATGGATGCAGGCGATCGGACAGGATGCTTACGTACGTGTCACCCGTCAATATATAGACCCATATGAGGTCGACATGGCTCCAACCGCACACGCCCCACACCATTACACAGCATCCACCAGCTTCAACAGTTCCCTGCTGACACACATGGTCCATGGATTCATGAGATTGTCTCCATACCCGTACACGTCCATCCTCTCGATACAATTTGAAACGAGACTCGTCCGACCAGGCAATTTGTTTCCAGTGGTCAATAGTCCCATGTGGGTGTTCACGGGTCCAGGCGAGGAGTAAAATTTTGTGCCTTCAGCTTCGAAACCCGTATCGATGATTTTTCGTTGAACAGCTCGCACGCTGACTCTTATTGATGTGCCAGCATTGAAACTTGCAACAATTTGCGGAAGGATAGCACTTCTGCTATGTTGCACGATTCCCTCAGTCGTCGTTGGTCCAGTTCTTACAGGATCTTTTTCGGAGATTTGATGTTTTATCGCATTTCAGATATTGACGGTACACTCATCGCTACCTCGGAGATGCCGTGTCCCATCACTCGTGCGCCGACTGAAACATCACGTTCAAACTCCCTTAAATCTTGATAAACTGCCATTGTAGCAGCAGTAGCCGATGTAACAACGGCGTCAGACACTTGTTTTCTTGTACAGGCGTTGCCGACCGCAGCGCTGTATTCTGCACGTTTGCATATCTCTGTATTTGAATATGTGTGCGTAATCAGTTTCTCTGGCGTTTCAATATAAAACAAAATGTAGAAAGTGGCATGTGCCACGATCCCTGTTTGGGAATCGACTAAAATGTAGCGTTAATTTCAAGGTAATTTCATTTTTTATGTTACACTGCTTTTCACAGTCCCGATGTCAGTCAAGCAACACCGAAAAAAAAATGATTTGGCAGCTTACGGGTTAAAATAGGCCGAGAGTAACAAAATAGCGCTGAAGGATCATGGAATGAACGAGGGAAGTATCACGTAGAGCTCAGCCATATTAATAGGAATTAGTCCCCGCAGATCTGGCTGGTGGGCTGTTTCGACCGCGGTGCTAGTCATCAGGGCACAGTGGTCGCACTGGACGTGAGCCACTGCTCCAAACAGGCAGTGGCAGCGGTCTCCGGACGAATGCTCGCACGCAGTGTAATTAAATTAGCCGGCCTGGCTTAATTAAGCGTCATGATGAATCTGACCACTGGACGTGACGCCCCGTCGCGAAATCACCAAACAGACGACTCCTGTTTCATCATAATTACAGCTTTCCTAGTCGGACACCGTGTTACTGATTATTTGTCATGCCAATGAAAACGGGCCAGCTGTAGAAAGGTGTTGGAACTGACATTGGATAATTTTGTGGTAACTCTATGTTTTTTGTTAAAATATTTGTGCATATTAAAGTTTAGACACCGCATTTGTCACGCTTAATTGTGCATAGAAGCATCAATTACACTTAATAAAATGTTGGATCGTATTATACCGTAGTCGAATGGATTTCATATTTCAAACCAACGTTTCATTTCCACATGCGGAGGAAATTTTGAAGGGAGATTGTAGCTTGTTTGTGTGCCCGATTCAGAACCTGACTAGCTACTGACTACAACAAAATTCCGTTTACGCGTGCTCCCGTTCAGTGGCCTGATGTCACATGCTTCGAGTACCCGAGCGCAATTGGACGTAGTGGTTACAGTCGTCCGCTGTGTCGTTATTATCATCCCAGGTGTGAAAGACTTGTACACAGCTTTTTCAGCACCGGGATCCGAATGTCTTCCAATTTTTCGCCCTCTTCTTTCCTACTGAAATTCCTTGAGTGTTTTACAGTCTCTATAGCCTCTTTGCACAGCCCTTCAAGGTATCCGCTTCTGGCTACCAGTACTTGAGTACTATCAACATGAGTATCATGCTCACCTGGCTGCAAAGCAAATTTCACAACAGATGAAGTGTCAATAAGCTCCTTTTTAGAATTGCCCTTCTATTATGCTAGTCGTTTCTTGACCGTTCATTTTCTAGTGCCCAAGTACACCTCCCCACAAGTACGCGAAACCCAACAAATTTCTCCTTTTTCTTCCAGTTTTTGACATCCTTGGCAAGTTTGATGTGATCCCTTATCTTCCGGGTAAGCTTCTACATTACAGCGATGTTTCGTTTCTCCAAGATTTGCGCTTTGCAGTCATTAACGTCCATAAACGAAGGCTTATGTGGATATCAAATATTCGCAATGGAATGAGGAATTTTTCAATTTACACTTTTCTTTCCGACAACTTCAAAATATTGCTTTCTGTTCCTTATTGGCTATGGAATACTTCTATAAACATAATGCTCAAAAATTAATATTACATGACAGTAAATACTTTTTCACGTATATTAACAAGTATTTTGTACTGTATAACGCATGAGAGTAGGAAGTATGCTTCTTTCATATGTACGGAACTGAACTGAACCAGAAACGATAATCTTGTTACATCGATAAATATGTTTGGAGCAACATTTGTTGACATTCTTCAAATAAAGAGACTACTAATATACACACATAAGAAAAACTTTTGCATCAGCCCGGTTCCCAGAACTCCTGAAGACAGCCGGTGACTGTGAATGTTGTATCCCCTAGCCTGTTCTGAGCTGTCAAAAACCGGCCCAAAGACCTAAACAACTATGCATGAGCAGCGCCTATTAGATTGAGGGGTACGACAGCCGATCAGTTCCAGTCATTCCACCAGGAAAGAGGTACTAGGCCCGTGTTGTCTTCAGTTGAACCATGTCTAGACGGTCAACACCGCGATTAGATGGCGACCGCATTGATACTTTGTGCCAGTAAGGACTCTCAGCAAGGGAAGTGTCCAGAAGTCTCGGAGAGAATCAAAGCGATGTTGTTCAGTCATGGTGGAGATACAGAGAGACAGGAACTGTCGATAACATGCCTCGCTCAGTCCGGCTGAGTGCTATTACTGCAATGGATGACCGCTACCTACGGATTATGGCTCGGAGGAACCCTGGCGGCAACGCCACCATGCTGAATAATCCTTCTTGATGTTGAATAATGTTTTTCGTGCAGCCACAGGAAGTCGTGTTATGACTCAAATTGTGCGCAATAGGCTGCATGATGCTCAACTTCAGACACCCATGGCGAGGTCCATCTTTGCAACGAAGCCACCATTCAGCGCGCTCGGTACAGATGGGCCCAAAAATATTCCGAATGGACCACTCACGATTGGCATCACGTTCTCTTCGCCTATTAGTGCCGCTTTTACCTTCAATCAGACAATCATCGGAGACGTCTTTGGAGGCAACACGGTCAAGCTGAACGCCTTAGACACACTGTCCAGCGAGTGCAGCAAGCTGGAGGTTCCCTGCTGTTTTAGGCTGACATTATGTGGGGCCGACGTACGGCCATGGCAGTCACTGTAATGGTTGTACGATACGTGAATGCCATCCTCCGACCTATAGTGTAACCATATCGGCAGCATATTGGCGAGGCATTCGTCTTCATGGACGACAACTCTCACCCCAATCGTGGAAATCTTGTGAATGACTCCCTTCAGGATAACGACGTTGTTCCACTAGAGTGGCCAGCATGTTCTCCAGACATGAACCCTATCGAAAATGGCTTGGATACATTGAAAAGGGCTGTTTGTGGACGTTGTGACCCACCAACCACTCTGAGACATCTACGACGAATCGCCGTTGAGGAGTGGGACAATCTGGAACAACAGTGCCTCGAAGAACATGTGGATAGTATGCCACGACGAATTCAAACATGCATAAATGTAAGAGAACGTGCTACTGGGTATTAGAGGTACAGGTGTTTACAGTAGTCTGGACCATCACCTCCGAATGTCTGGCTGTATGGTGGTACATAATGCAATGTGTGGTTTTCATGAACAATAAAAACGGCGGAAATGATGTTTATGTTGATCTCTATTCCAGTTTTCTGTACACATTCCGGAACTCCGGGAAACGAGGTGTTGCAAAACTATTTTTGATGTGTGTAAAATAATAATTATGTTACGATGTTTTCCTCTTATATGCACCATGCTTGCGCCCTTCCTATTTGGTAAGAGCAGTGCGTATATCAGTAGACATTATTCTCGATGTTTAAGACTCGCAAATTTTAACCCGATAAAATAATACACCAGTCATTAATTTTTTGTGAAAACAATATTCGAAAGTTCATGAAAATGATAATATGCTGTATCACAGTTACGACCAGGTCATAATACACGATTTTCAGAGTTTTAATTAATTCTGTTATACTATGTTTACGGGAAAATGTACGAGGACGTGTTGAAAATAAATGCTTCCAAAATTTTTATTCTGTTCTCAGAATCGGTTGAGGCACTAAATGTCATTCATATTATTCGGTAGACTGTCCTGCTCGCTGACGCAAGTTACAACCCTCGTCGCCAGAGGCAACATGTAACATGTCGGCGTGTAACGTAACTACACTATGTAATCAAAACCATCCGGACAATATGCTTTTCGTATTAGGTGCATTGCGCTGCCACCTACTGCCAGGTACTCCATATCAGCGACCATAGTAATCATTAGACATCGCGAGAGAGCAGAATGGGGCGATCCACGGAACTCACGGGCTTAGAACGTAGACAGGTGATTGGGTGTCACTTGTGTCATACGTCTGTAAGCGAGTTTTCCACTCTCCTAAACTTTCCTAGGTCCATTGTTTCCGATGTGATAGTGAAGTGGAAACGTGAAGTGAGACTTACAGCACAAAAGCGTACAGGCCGAACACGTCTGTTGACTTACAGACTGCCGCGCGGGATTAGCAGAGCGGTCTAGGGCGCTGCAGTCATGGACTGTGCGGCTGGTCCCGGCAGAGGTTCCAGTCCTCCCTCGGGCTAGAGAGTGTGCGTTTGTCCTTAGGATAATTTAGGTTAAGTAGTGTGTAAGCTTAGGGACTCATAACCTTAGCAGATAAGTCTCATAAGATTTAACACATTTGAACATATTTTTTGACGTAATTTCTAATAGACAGACATCTATCTAAACCATCACACAGGAATTCCAAACTGCATCAGGATCCACTGCAAGTACTATGACAGTTAGGCGGGAGGTGAGAAAAGTTGGATTTCACCCGGTCGACCGGCTGATCATAAGCCACACATCACGCCGGTAAATTCCAAACGACGCCTCGCTTGGGGTAAGGAGCGTAAACTTTGGACGATTGAACAGTGGAAAAACGTTGTGTGGAGTGACAAATCACGGTAGACGTTGTGGTGATCCAATGGCAGTGTGTGGGTATGGCGAATGCGCAGTGATCGTCTTCTGCCATCTTGTGCAGTGCCAACAGTATAATTCTGATGCTGTAATGTCATGGTCTGGTCGTGTTTTTCATGGAGGGGGCTTGCACCCCTTGTTGTTTTGCATGGCTCTATCACAGCACAGGCCTACATTGATGTTTTAAGCACCTTCTTGCTTCCCACCGTTGAAGAGCAATTTGGAGATAGCGATTGCATCTTTCAACGCGATCTAGTACCTGATCATAATGCACAGCGTGGGGTGGAGTGGTTACACGACAATAACATCCCCGTAATGGACTGGCCTGCACAAAGTCCTGACCTGAATCCTATAGATCACCTCTGGGATGTTTTGGAACGCCGATTTCGTGTCAGGCCTCACCGACCGACATCGATACCTCTCCTGGGTGCAGCACCTCGTGAAGAATGGGCTGCTATTCCCAAAGAAACCGTCCAGTATCTGATGGTGCGTATGCCTGTGAGAGTGGAAGCTGTCCTCAAGGCTAAGGGTGGGAAAACAACGTATTGAATTCCTGCATTACCCATGGCGGGGTCCACGACCTTTAAGTCATTTCAGCCAGGTGTCCGGACACTGTTGATCACAAAGTATATCTGAGTGCGCGAGACACATCGTGCTGTGAGTTTCCCACCACAGAATGAAAATGCCAAACCACACGCAAGCGGTGCGACATCTGCAAGATTCAGACGCCTTGGACTCACTGCCATCGACTATCCTTCCTATGGTACTGACTCAGCCCCGTCCGAGTTTCATCTATTTCCGAAACTTAAAGAACACCGTCGAGGACTTGTCTTTAGTAGAGATTAAGCGTGTAAGTAGAAGTGATGTCCTACAGTGACGGTATTAACAAACTGATCTCGCCTTAGGAGAAATGAGTTCGGCGCCCTGATAATTGTGTTGAGTAATAACTATGTAGACATGAAGTGTAAAGATGTTGAATGTTAATTACGTTTGTTGTACTTAAAAATTTGAAAGAATTTTATCATAAAAAGTTTGGAGCTATCCTTTTCAGCACGCCCTTGTAGATGAAACGGTGGTTTGCTGCCCGAATCGATTCGCAACTGTAGCAAAACGTCGTTCTAATTTTGAAAAAAAAAACCTCTCGTCGTTTCCTTTTAGCGATTTATCAAAAACCCGTAAAACTTATCTCATAAGACATAGTTATCTCTACAGACAAATTCTATAGCTTTGTAAGTCACCAGAACCGTCGACAGTTATCTTAAACCAGTTAGTAGGTATTGTAGGTAGTACTTTAAAACAGCGACTTTTTATTGAAGCTATCGGTGAATTACAAACTATCACATTATTTTCATTTGAATACTGCTCGATATTTACTTATTTGCTTGAATTTTGGGAACGTAATGCAGATAAGTTATATCAAAATAAGAAAACAGTTATTTTTAAGCGACATGTTTGTCATCACTGGACATATTAGTATACAGGGTAATAATTATTGAGCTATACGAAAAAAGTCGTAAATTATTTATAAACTACGGTGTTCACACACTTTCTTCAACATGTAAACGTCATTGCAGATATGCGGATTTAGGTTATGACATGTTCGATATGCCTACCATCATTGCCGATGATGTGGCGCAGACGAATAGCGAAATTCTGCATGACCCGTTGTCGGAGCATCGACGCTGTCACTGACCTTCTGAATGGCTGTTTTCAGCTCAGCCATGGTTTTGGGATTATTGCTGCAGACCCCCCCCCCCCTCCACCCCTCCCCCACCACCGTCTTTAATACAACACCACGAAAAGAAATGACTTGTGTTTAAATGAGGAGAATACGGCGGCCAATGAAGCCCGTGCCAGTCGCTTCTGGGTACCCCAGAGCCAGAATGCGGTTCCCAAAGTGCTGCTCCAGGATATCAAACACTCACCTGCTCTAATGGGGTCGTGCTCCATCTTGCAAGAACCACTTCTTGTCGAAATGAGAGTCACTTTATGTAATCGATTCGGTAGTCACTGTGCCATCAAGGAATATCGGCCAGACAATTCCGTGAGTGGACAGCACACAGTCAGCCTTTGAGGGTGTGGAGACTTCTCGATCTTGGAAACACGGATTATCAGTCCCTCAAATGCTCCAATTTTGCTTGTTGACGAACCCATCCAAATGAAAGAGGGGTTCGTCGCTAAAGCAAACTATGCATTGTTGTTGTTGTGGCCTTCATATGCATACTAATTCACATAATGCCCCGCGGCCAATCGTGGAGTTTGAACGTCCTAACGCACACCGTACAGGAGATACGATGATTTCATGTAGTTCAATAGTTGTCACCCTCACATTGCCCTCCACAGCTGAAATCAGGAACACATTTAGTACTTGCTTGGTGTCAACGCTCAGTAACTTGGGTAGAGAATGCGTTGTTACTTATTCCGCCAGCGAAGTAGTGTGTCAACAGAAGTACCAAATACTGAAGAAGCTGCGAGCGCATTAACACGACAGAATATCGCTGAAGGTTAGCCTATCTGCTCCACTCCAGACGATCGGTACTGTAATTACACTTTTTTAATATATTACAAAAAGTGGTCAGGGAAGGAGGAGGTTTGCAACTGAAACTATGTTGTGCAGATTGTAAAGAAGATGTTTTTGCCTGAGAGACATCAGTGATCCCGACATCAGCAAAACATGAATACATCGACTTGGTAATCACAGTCACGTTTGGTACCGAAGATGCAACAGCATACGATTGGCGTTCATTCTAAGCATCCATCTTCCAATTCGCGTCTGTATGAGACATCCATCAAACATGCTAATCCAATATCGTGAGCAGAACACTTAGGAGAGGATAGCTGTTAAATGTTACAGGAATACACCGCAACCAAATCGCTTCATTTAATACAATTTTGAAATTGACTTGAAAGCAGAACGGCTTGGAATCAAATCAGCAATGTTTGATACAGCTAATAAGATGCTACGGAAAAGTAAAGTGTCTAAGCGCAAGAGGGGTTTGAATATATAAAATACAGAAATAGCCGGCAATATTAAATAAAAACATCCGGCCGGTGTGGCCGTGCGGTTCTAGGCGCTTCAGTCTGGAACCGCGTGACCGCTACGGTCTGAGGTTCGACTCCTGCCTCGGGCATGGATGTGTGTGATGTCCTTAGGTTAGTTAGGTTTAAGTAATTCTAAGTTTTAGGGGACTGATGACCACAGATGATAAGTCCCATAGTGCTCAAAGCCATTTGAACCATTTTTAAAGAAAAACAAAATGCTTTTAATAGCAAACATGGACGAATGAACAGCGGAGAACATAGAAGCAGAAAAGATGTTAAACTAACATTTGATAAAAAGATGCCATATGGAGTCCCGGGAAAGAGTCATTGCTCGTTTTCGTCTCACTTTTAAGTTCTTAAACTGGATAACATTACAAAGCAGAACATTTTAGAATGTTATTTTGTGTGATATATTTGGAAACAAGGACACAATTCCAAGTCATACTATTTGCAGCAATAAAACGATTCCTTTCGTTTTTTGTTCTTGTTGCAAATTTTGGATCTCCTTACAGGTACATGTTGTTTTAGTGGATCGGATAGTGCCTGACTCATAGGCCCAATGGATTTTCACGTCTGATCGTGCGTCTCCAAAATCTCAGGAAATACACTGAGATGAAATTTGGTAAGTTATTCTTTCTGGTATAAAACATGTAAACAACGTTGAAAATTAGAATGCAGCAGTAGAAGAGTTTCTTGTAGCACCTCAGTAATTCTGGAAGATTTTCCTTCAACTAAGCAGCATGTAGTATTTGTCCAGTGCACCCACAGACTCGTAACCCATCACACATTTCGGTTTAAATTTTTCGGTATTAGTTTTTCAGTCCATTTCATAGCTGTACGTCATGCCGTCAACATATATTTGTCTATTTGGCCATGGCATTTCAAAACATTCATAGTCGGGTGGCCATTAGATCCCATGTCTTTACAGTTTGGTTTCAGGTTTTATCGTACCTTTCCTGTTAACGCTGAAGTCGCGAGGTGACTTTTCTGTAACGTATACCATAAGGTTGCGTCTCTGGGACACCTATGTTTAAACTGAGATTTAAGGCAAAAACCATATAAATTTTTAATTTATGGTATATAACATTTATTTTTACAATTACTTAAGTGTTGTTTAAATGCTTCTAGTTGCACGAAACGAAGCCTGCAGCATTTTACTATTTGTAACACAAAAGCACGTAATTTTGTTTGGTTATTTTAAATACTACACATAAATAGACTGTTAGAGTACTGATTTTTACATTCTGAGAAATTGTGCAATCTCTGTATCCAAATAAAACTAAATTCCAAGGCATAAATTTGCGCATGAATATTCCACCCGATAGGTACCAAAAGGAAGTGTGTCAAATTGACATTAATTGATGTGAAATATATTTTTATCACCACTCAGAACACATTCGTTCTTAACAGACACTTTAAGTATTTCGTTGAAGAAATAGACAGGTCCCCATCACAACTTTCCTGAAGTTCTTCCTCTGAATGATACTCTTGTTCGATATCAGAACCGTGATCACTGGCTAATTTAAAATCGTCGTCTTTTTCGTTTATTTCTTGATCTATATCACTTACACCTTCCTCCACAGACCGACTAACAATTTCATCACACTCAGGAAAGTTAAAACTCATATATTCGTGCCAACACATTTTGAGCTATGCGGTACCATACTGAAGGAAACAGGTACGCAGTTCACGAGGCGCGGCCTAGGAGACTCCAACACCTATCAGTAACACTTGTCAACACAAACACAGAACACAATAGTGCAAACGACAGCGAAACAGCGTAGGCTGGGCAATTTAAGGAGGGTAGGGGAAGTGTAGAAGCATTCCACCACAACTGACGAGAGCGAGTTCGAAAATTTTCACGCTGTCTGAGAAACCACACTTCATGAGTTAAGGGTTAATATGAAATGTACGTAACGCATTTGTTCGTCCGCCGTGGAAGTAGTGGAAAAGAGATGGACTTGTGACGAATTCTCCACATAAATAGAGTGCGCATAGTAAAAAAGCATTGCCAACATTCCGCTCCTGTCGTATACATACGCCGTTAACACTGAAGGGCCGGCCGGTGTGACCGAGCGGTTAAAGGCGCTACAGTCTGGAACCGCACGACCGCTACGGTCGCAGGTTCGAATCCTGCCTTGGGCATGGCTGTGTGTGATGTCCTTAGGTTAGTTAGGTTTAAGTAGTTCTAAGTTCTAGGGGACTTACGACCACAGCAGTTGAGTCCCATAGTGCTCAGAGCCATTTGAACCATTTTTTTAAACACTGAAGGCATGATGACTGTGCGCGGATATGTACAGGGTCATTAATTATTTAGTTATCTCCATTATTAATTGACCAAAGATAACCACATAATTTTTTGTGAAAAGAAAGAATTTGTTTTCGCCGACGTGGAATTGGAGACGTACTGTTTGTTCAAGGTGAAAGGATGTAAGAAGAAGCAACAGTGCACTGGTAAAGGAATCATCCCAACATATACCTATCTAATGCCAGTTAATCTTATTTCTGACAGTATTTTATCTGCGCGAGCACGCATTCCGACTGAAAGCGTACATGTAGTATCACCATTACGCATGTTCCTGCGCTCCATAAACTGAGTTAGATTCGAAGAAGGGGACGGAACTTCACAGAGAATAACACAGGCACACACGCATTGCGATATCGTAAACTCTAGAGGGGTCGCACAAGTAGTGGTTGCCTTGGCACATGAATCTCCGCGACAGTTTTTGGTTTAAAGTCCACGATGTGAACTAGCAGTCTCCAGTGCATATCTCTCACGTGAAGGTGGCTGAGCGTTTCTCAGCCGAAATATCGTGGTAAGAAGTCGAAGTAATCATGCTGCAATCCCGAAACTCGATATAATCACGTAAACCATGATGTGGGGCAGTGATTTAATCTGCACTTGCCACGGATCCTCTGCGACAGTCTGATACATCGACAGTGTGATATATTGTCAAAATCCTGACCTTTTGCTTCGCATACGACGTAACACTCAAAACCTGTGATTCTCTCAGTGGTACTTCCGTCTGTATGTGCGATATTGGTGGGGATCTCAGTAGTGGTGGTTCAGGTCTCAATGCTAGTGGTGAAAGTGGCAGCTGGTGGGTCGTAATCATTAGGGCAGGCAGGCGGTGCAGCTCCTAGGGGCGTGTGCCGGAATGGGAGCCTGACAACTGCAGAGAAGACAAGGAGAGACGAAGGCGGGTTGAACCAGTGTCCGGGCGAACGCCTGACGCTGTTGTTGAGGCTGAGGCTGAGTTCGAGATGCGCCTGCGGGCGATGGAACGGGACCTAACGTAGAGGCTGGCAGAAGGGCACACCGGAGCTGGAGGGGGCTGCTCACCTGCTGCCCTCATCGCTAGTGACACATCCACCAAGACCACCAGGCACTGCGACAGGTGTTTACGGATGGATACATTTTGGTAGATTTACACTCGTTAACCATTTTTATGTCCTGGACTCAAATGAAACAGGTAATATTATCCCAAACAAATGCAAACCATCCTTGGAAGATTACAACAACACCATCGTCCAACCGGTTCTGAAGATAACTCGTTATTCTGGAACATTTATCCCAAAGAAAGCAAAACCATCCATGGAATAGAAACAACAAGACCCTCGTCCAACCGATTCTCGAAGTTAAGTCGTCACTCTGGAACATTTATCAGGTAATACTGATAGAGAAGATGGCAAAGATCTAAGTGAAGCACAAAACCGAAGTACCAAATAGTTAGCACGAGAGCATCTTGGAGAAATAAAGCGGCTGTTGCAAAAAGAGAGGAGGGACGAGATTGATACTTAATATTCAATCGACGATGATGTTATTAGAAACGGATCGTTAGCCGATATTTCACACGGAAGAAGAAAGATATCGGCCTGTGGTGTCTTTAAACAATTAATTCGCTATTTCTCTTGTGCCATGCAGGGCATCCTCCTAAACTCGAATTCACTGGGCGGTAAAAAATAAAAAAAGTACTGGATGATGTTCAAGGATGCTTTTGGAGTATTTTGATATCATAGTATTGCGGTCTCTGGTGGTTCATTACAGCGTAATAATATACTTCTAATTTAAGCTCGTTTAACGCGCAACTACAGGTGGATGAAATGATACTAATCGTGTGCAAACTATTCACCTTCACATCGAGTGTTACGGTATACCTCACATGGCCAAGATCTTCCATTCGATTCTAATGCAGAAGCATCGTGTTTCTCAATGCACCTACGTACAGATGCAAAACTGCTGTGATGTGGCTGCCGTCACGAGCGAGCTCAGCATTGTTTTGTAGTGCTTCTCTTCCATGGCGTTCAGTGATTCTAATATTGAGGTACATACCGGCATACCAAGTCGTCGACAGACCTATCAGCTGAAAGTTTAGTCAGAATGTAAAATCGAGGCAGCGCCGAGCGGAACCGAATGTAACCTTAAGGGCAGAGAGTTGGGTGGCTACTACTGTTTTCAACATCAAGTGAAATGAGTGAATGGAACAATTTCGTTTCGAAATAGGAAATACGTTGAGTGCACTACAGATACAGTGGTCACTGTAGTGACGGAATCAAACGTAATGTGCTGTCTTACGAATCAGCAGATACCACGAACCACTTGTAGCAAAATAAACAGGTCCCTGAAAAACATACGAAATTTTCTAGACTGCTTTCGGGATCACCCTATAAAGAAATACAGTAACTATTGGAAAACTGTGTATATTTGTTACAGTCACAGTTGAGATCCAATGTACGTCACTACTGGCTTCAGCCATTATAGGCCATCTTGACATCTTTCCAGTTTAGTTACACCATTAATAAGTCAACACGTCCGCCTTCTGCGGTTGTAAAGAGTAAAGGAAAAGTCGTCGGCGTTAGCTCGTGATTAAAGCGCCATTTTCGACTTTGTTATGATGATTTGAAAATGGGTCTCTGCCCAAAATTAGTCTTAGAATGAATAAAAAGGAAAAATTAGCAACTTGAACTGTTCTTTCATTTTACTGACATATTCTATCATGCTCTCCCTTCTTCTCATTGTACGGGTATTCCTTATGTTCCTATTTTCGCCGATTCCCCGGAGAACCTCCTCATCCCTCTATTTACCGGTCCACCCAAATTTCCAACATTCTTCTATAGTGCTACGTCTCAAACGGTTCGAATCTATTCTCTTCTGGTTTTCCCACAGTCCTTGATTCTCTACAATACAAAGCTGAGCTTCGGATGTGCATTCTCATAAATTTCTTCCTCAAATTAAGGCCTACGTTTGATACTAGTAGCCTTCTTTCGGCCAGGAATGCCCTTTTTGCTATTCAGTCTGCTTTTTATGGCATCTTTGCTCCATTCATCTTGGTTTATGCTGCCTAGGTAGCTTTGCTTCATAGTCCCCTCGATGCCAGGTCCCTCGCTTTTCCGATGTTTGCTACTTCCCATTACTTTCGTCTTTCTTCGGTTTTTTCCTCAATCCATATTCTTTACTCATCAGACTATTCATTCCATTCAGCAGATCCCGTAATTCTTCTTCAAATTCACAGACGATGACAATGTCGTCTGGGAATCTTATCATTGATATCCTTTAACCTGAATTCTAATCCCATTCTTGAAAGTTTCTCTCATACCCGTCACGGTTTCTTCGGTGTATTGATAGAACAGTAGCGGCGAATGATTACATCACTGACTTACACATATCCTAATTCGAGCACTTGGTTCTTGTTCTTTCCGTCTTAATGTTCCCTTAATGGTTCTTGTACATATTGTATGTTACCCGTTTTCCTCTATACCGTGCGCCAATTTTTCTCAGAATTTCGAACATCATGCAACATTTTTTACCGTTGAACTCTTTGTCTAGGCTGGCAAATCCCAGAAACGTGCCTTAATTGTTCATTAATCTTATTTCCATTATAAAACTTCAGAACTCCCTGTCTAGTGCCTTTACGTTTCCTAAAGTCAAACTGATCATCATCTAACATATCCTCATTTTCGTTTTCATTCTTTTGGACATTATTCTTACAGAAACTTAGATATATGAGCTGTTAAGCTGATTGCGCGATTTTGATACCACCACTTTCCGGCTCTTTCTATCTTAGAAACTGAGTGGATAGTGATTTTTAGAAAATGTTCGTCTGCCGCCAGTCTTATAGATACTACGCACTACATGTCTTCCATATCGACTCCTGTTTCTTCTTCTATTACGTCATCAGTCAAGTCCTCCACTGATTCCACTCATTCGTTCTCTCCTCTCCATTTAACAGTTAATGTTGTTCTCTTGCTTTTAATTTCACTGAAGGTCTTTTTGAGTTTCCTATATGATGAGTCAGCCCTTCCGAAGGTCATTTATTTTTCTATTTCGTAACATTTTTGCGTAAATATTTCTTCTTGGCTTCCGGGCACTTCCTGTTTATTTCATTCCTGAGTCACTTAATGTTTCTCTCTTCCCGTCTTTTTTTGAACATTTTTGTACTTCCCTTTTACGTTGACGACTTGAAATATTTCTTCTGTTAGTATCGGCTTTTCCGCAGTTAAGTTGCAAATATGTACGTATTTTTTATCCTGAACTGCCAGCTGTGTTATTTCTCGTGGCGTTATCCACATTTTTAGGGAACTACACTCGTGTCTCATCATTACTCAGTACTTTAGCAACCCGTTACCATCCACACTAATTCTTATGAACTTCAGTCTACCCTTCATCAATACTAAATTGTGATCTGAGTGCCGGTATATCTCTGCTCCTGGGTACTCCTTACAATCCAGTATCTGAATTCGTGATCTCTGTTTTGCCATGAGGTAATCGTACGGGATCTTCGCATGTCTCCAGGCCATTTCCACTTATACCTACTTCTCTCGTGATTCTCGAGCCGTGTATTCACTACAACTAGCTGAAATACATTGTAGAATTCTATTAGTCTATCACCTCTCTTAGTCCTACTACTACGGCGATATTGCCCCGTAATCCTTTCTTCTTCTCCTTCCCTTGCAACTGCATTCCAATCCCCGATGATTATTACATTTTTATCTTCATTTACGCACCAAAGTACCGTTCAGCATTCTCATTTTTTTCTATCTCTTCATCTTCAGCTTGTGACGTCAGCTTGTATAACTGAAGTATCTTTGTCGGCGTTAATTGCTGCCGATTCTGATGGGAACTGTTACCAGTAGCGCTAATTTCTGGCCTCCTTCCCATTAATAACGATTTATGCTCGAGTCACACCAATTCCTGCTGCTGCCGATACGACCCTATATTCACCGGACCAGACATCACTATCTTCTTTCCATTTCATTTCACTGACGTATGCTACTTCTAGCTTTAGCACTTCTCTTTCCATATTCTCTAGCTTTCCTTCAGTCTTGAAACTTCCGACCTTCTCTACTTCGACTCGTACAATGTGACCCTTTCGTTCGTTCGTTATTGTAATTCATAGCAGACTGTAACTGTGACTGATCTAGTGAGACTAGAACGAGGAAATATTCGCGGCCCCGGGATTGAACGCGAGAACTTTAGGGCAAGAGAGTAGTGCGCTACCCGCTAGGACACCGCGTAAACATCAGTGCAAATATCAGATTGAAATTAAATAAAAAAATCGCAATTCGTCGGAGATATTTCTCATCCTTCAAACAAAACTACTTGTAAAATCCGAATCTTAGGGATGAGTTTTAACATAAGGCAATGGGCCCAGCTGCCAAATAAATAAGTGACTTGAGAGAAGCAATGAAAATGCTAAAACACTAGAACGGGGTGGAGGACTAGTAGCATAGTCAGTCGATGTCGTTGCTGGCTCGGATGGATTGGCGAGTGTATGGTACCAGACGAGTGACAAGCCTTTGTACAGAACGTAAGAAGACAGCAGCAGCGCCTTGGTTGCGCCATGGGCAGCTGCCCGCTACGCAGCCACTGGCATTAAGCCGCATTGCCGCGGGTCAAGGCGCGCCGTTGAGTCACGCACTCTCCCTGTCTGTAGCCCTGTGACAATCGACTCCGACGTCCCACGCGCTCAGTTGCAGCCCCATTGTTCTCTCAGACAGTCTCTGCATTGAAAGAATGACCATTAATGTGCGTGGTCTCTAGCTGTAGGAGGCAGTTGACATTTACCGTATTTTACGGACGATAAGACGCGTCTTTTTCTTCAAAACATTGCCTCCAAAATGAAGATCCGCCTTATACTCGAAATGAATATGAAAATGTCCAGTGTTAGATATAAAATTCCCGCCAGTCTTAAAAATGGAAACATATTCGATGCCACTGGAAATCTATCTTTATCTGGCAACATTGTATTCAACTGGCAGCTGCAGTGCACCCATGCAACATTGCCGGAATTCAGAAGCTTGCTAACAATGTCTCCCTCCCGCCCCGCCAACACAAAGCTAGAACACTGTCCAGCCTAAGATGGGTCATTGCAATCTAGGGTGCCAGTGAACTTGAAATGAAAGGGATTTGTGTTATCGGTAACAAAATAAATGGTTCAAATGGCTCTGAGCACTATGGCAATTAACATCTTAGGTCTTCAGTCCCCTAGAACTTAGAACTAGTTAAACCTAACTAACCTAAGGACATCACACACATCCATGCCCGAGGCAGGAGTCGAACCTGCGACCGTAGCAGTCGCGCGGTTCCGGACTGCGCGCCTAGAACCGCGAGACCACCGCGGCCGGCTTATCGGTAACAGTACAATATTTTTGTTAGTAGCTAGTTTCGCAATGGAAAAAATAAAAGTTATTCATGTGATACGGGCTATAAATTGAAAGTAATAGCGTATGAAGAACAACGTGGAAGCAGAGAAGCTGAGCGGCATTTCGGAACTCCATCAACAGAGAAAACTATTCGCGATAGGCGGCCTACTAAAGAAGAACTGAAGAAAATGAGAAAGACTAAATTTTCAAATAGGGGACTGAATGCAAAACTGCCAAAACTAGGAGATGACTTTCTGAAATGGAATCAAAGACACCGTGAAAATTGCACTGGGATTAACGCAAAACTGATTCAGGTACACGCTCCTAAGCTAGAGCTAAAGTGGAACTTAACAGACTTTAAGGGTGGAGTTGGTTGGTGCTACAGGTTTATGAAGCGTCATGGACTTAGCATGCGAACCAAAGCCAAAATATCTCAAAAATGACATAAGAGTATGAAAAGAAAATATTATCCTTCCCTAGCTTTATTATTCAGTATCGGAAGGAAATCAGTGTGGAACTAAAACGAACAGCGAATATGAACTAAACTCCTCTGACATTTTATGTGCCGAATAACAGAATTGTTGCAATGAAAGATGCTGTAACTGTTAATATAAAAACAAGTGCACATGAAAAAATGTACTACACTGTTGGGCTTCCATGTTGCGCTGACGGTGCTAAACTTCATTCCACGATTATTTTCAAAAGCAGAACAATGCCATAACATTCTGAAATATCGCCAGATGTAACAAGTATTGGATGGATAATGCTGGTACGTAATTATGGATTAAAAGAGTGTGGGAGAGAAGGATAGGTGCTCTATTGAAGAAGAGGTCTCTTCTTGTGTTGCATCAGTTTAGTAGTCATTTGAAAAATTTTGTAAAAGTGAAATTGAGACCGTGAAATTCAGAGCTTGCTGTTACTACGGGAGGACTTACTTCACAACTGCAAACTCTTGGTGTCTTTATAAATAAACAGTCTGAAGTGTAAATGAGAGAGGAATGGATGATGGATGAAGCCCAACATGAATTGACGTCAAAGGGAGCTTTAAAATGACTTGCAATGAAATAAGTGTGTCATTGTATAGAACAGTCGTGTTCTAGAGAGAGAGAAGACATCACTCTTAAATCTTTCAGTAGTGCGTCATAAGTAACGCTCTCAATGGCAATGAAGACCATCTTATATATGAAGAGGACCACTGTGACGACGAAGAGGAAGAAGAAGAAGATGATGATGATTTTCTAGGATTTTAAAGGTAAATTCCGTTCATAAACTAAGAATTTCTTTTTTAGTCTGGCTTTACGATCTAATAACAGAAAATGAAAAAAATGAGTAAAAAAATTGCTTGAAAATTAGGGTGCGTCTTTTTATCCGTACCACCTTATAGCCCGTAAAATACGGTAAATATTTCTTTCCATTTCCAGGAGGAACGCCACTGCAAACGTGGCGGAACGTCGGTTGTATCGATTTAGTGACAGTTAGTTTATAATGCAACGTCGCCACACAGCTAGGAGACTTCGTCAAACTTTAATGATTCGCACCAAATTCATGAGTAGCTCATTCCCTTCATCGAGAGTTACGGCCGACAGGCGTTCTGGGATACTTCTGTCGAAGTTTTCTTTCCTCCACATGTAGGCCTACATACATATTCCGCAGTCCAGCACATGGTGCACGGCGGAGGACACCCTGTCCACGACCGGTCATTGCCGTTCCTGTTCTTTTCGAAAATGGAGCGAGGGAAATGCGCTCTGTATTACTCCATTCGAAACCTAATTTCTCTCATCTTGTCTGCGCAGCCACTATGTGAAATACGTTGGCGGAAGTAGAATCGTCCCGTGCTCTACTTCAAATGCAGGTGTTGTAATTTTAATCAATAGCGTTTCGTGAAAAGTACGTCGTTTTAGCTCCAGTGATTTTCATTTCAGTTCACGAAGCATTTCCGTAGATCTCCCGTGTTGATAGAACATACTGGTAAAAAATCTAGCAGCACGTCTGTAAATTTGATTTGAAGTCTTCCTTTAACCCGACCTGATGGCAATGGGAAAACATTGGAGCAGTTCTCAACAACGTGTCACACTAGTCTTCTATTTACGGTCTTCTTCATAAATAAACTACGCATCCGTAGACTTCTCTCCACTGGCGGCTCGTGAGTGTGCATTATGGACGTTAACAAGTTTTAATATTCAGATAAATTTGAAGGTGTGAAATTAATGGGATCTGATGTATAACAGTTTGGGGCAATAACGAAATAATGTGTAAGATTTCGCATTTTTGTGTAAAACGGAGTTTTCATGCTTTTCCTTCTTTTCGGACAAATTTCCAAGATCCGTAACATATGTGTTATTTCACGAATTTACTTTCGGGCTGAAAATAATGCTTTCGCTGCAACCACACAACAATTTGTGCTAACTGTACACTTCCTTATTAAATGTTTGCTCGTAGTCATGCTTATTTCATTTCGTCACTCCCTCAGTCAAAGGATCTACTCTCAGGGGCCCTAGTTCCTTTGCGGCTAGCCGCGCGGGATTAGCCGAGCGGTCTTAGGCGCTGCAGTCATGGACTGTGCGGCTGGTCCCGGCGCAGCTTCGAGTCCTCCCTTAGGCATGGGTGTGTGTGTTGGTCCTTAGGGTAATTTAGGTTAAGTAGTGTGTAAGCTTAGGGACTGATGACCTTAGCAGTTAAGTCCAATAGGATTTCACAAATATTTGAACATCCTTTGCGGCTAACTTTTCTTAGTAGTTCACTTTTTTATTCCCAGAATATGGAGCAGCAGAAAAAGAATGAAGAGGAGGACATGTCTGATGACGTGATAAGGGAGTCGATAGGTAAGAGACAGGGATCCCATACTGGAATCACAGTTAAAAAACCATCGACGGCTTAAGACAAAATGAGACAGAAAGTATAGATAACTTTCCATCGGAATTTCTAAAATCATTGGGAGATGGGCCCACAAACCGACTGCTCACATTGATATGGAGAATGTATGAAACATAGGATATAACATCAGCGTTTCGAAAAACACCATTCTCACATTTCTGAAGGTTACAAGAGCCAAAAAAGTGTTCAAATGTGTGTGAAATCTTATGGGACTTAACTGCTAAGGCCATCAGTCCCTAAGCTTACACACTACTTAACCTAAATTATCCTAAGGACAAATACGCACACCCATGCCCGAGGGACGACTCGAACTTGCGCCGGGACCAGCCGCACAGTCCATGACTGTAGCGCCCTAGACCGCTCGGCTAATCCCGCGCTGGTGCTAGAACTGACAATAAGGCTAACTGCTCATGCATTCAAGCTGCTGACAAGAAAAATATATAAAAATGGAAAAGAAAATTGAGGATATGTTAGATGACGATCAGTTTGACTTTAGGAATAGTAAAGACACCAGAGATCGTTACCCAGTTCTTTCTAAACAGCTTGGGTTTGCTGAATAGGAATAAAACGAACTCTGAGAGAGTGACACTTAAGGGTCACTGTCAATGAACTTCTATCTCCAGCTTCGAGTGGCTACAACTCCCTACGAACACATTTCCGGCAAAATGTCGACACGAAATCTTTTTGATCATCTTTGCCACGGATCGTTTATTGTATGTTTTTCCTGTTATTCAATATTATCCCTTATAGTTCCATTCTCCGCGCTTCAGTCTGGAACCGCGCGACCACTACGGTCGCAGGTTCGAATCCTGCCTCGGGCATGGATGTGTGTGATGTCCTTAGGTTAGTTAGGTTTAAATAGTTCTAAGTCCTAGGGGACTGATGACCTCAGATGTTAAGTCCCATAGTGCTCAGAGCCATTTGAACCATTTTTTTCCATTATCCCACGACTATTAGTGTTTAATCTCTCTTTACATACTTAATTCTCTTTCAGTTTTGTCATATCATCTCAACATTTTCTGTTTTCACGTTAGCATGCACATCTGCAGGTAGTTTTCTAACGTTAGATCGTGTATATATCTAATGATAGTAACTGTGTCTCTGAACTCGTCCCTGTAATCAGTCTTTCCTCTACTTGGCATGTACTATTGCTACAAAGAGAAAAGTTATTCCTTCAAAGACAAGGAAAAATACTTGCGCCCTAAAACAAATAAGAAATGTGTTCTGATGTTATGAAAAGTGACTGAAAATGACTTAGAATAATAATTTTAAATCGTTAGCAGGCAGCGTCTCACAAGGTATTCTATTACATTTCACCTTGACTACATCGGGCAAAGCGCTCCCTACTTTCGCGGCCTACTGAGGCGTGTAAACAATATTGGCAAGGGTCCGAGCTGGGAGTAGAGGCCATGCCCGTGACGACACTGCCATTGCAGTTTTAACGGGTGTACTCGTAGAGACAATAGACGTGGTGGACTCAATAGCTGAGAGAGGGAGAGGTCACTCTTCTAATAGTTACGATTGAAAATTTGGTGTGAAATGATCAGAAGGCGATAAGGTGCTTGAAGAGAACTGGATTCAAAAGTAGCTCTATAACGTTTAGAAGTTGACAAGGGAACTCAAAACAGACATTTATGAATGAACTAACGAACCATGGAATTTGGTACGCAAGAATGTCGTGTGCTCGATTAAGTACGGAAAAATTACACTTAATTACCTACATTTTAGGTAATTTACTTAGAGGTACTAAGTTAAAGGTTCATATGGAAACTTACGTCTTAAAAAAAAGTTTTCACCAGTTCTAGAAGGGCTGCCGCTTGTAGAGATACTAGCAAATGTTCGAGTTGAGTCTGTCAGTCATAAAGCACATTAGGACAAAAACAAATAATTACTCGATATATCATCTGTTTCAACCGCTGTCGTGCATCAGTAAGTCATCATGGTCTATCTAGAGTCTCACTATCGTTTTAGGGAATAAATAGAAGACATTACCTTCCAGAAGGGAGCATTCTTGTTTTAGTTGATCACGTAAAAGATGGTTCGAAACCACGATCTACCCTACCGTGCGTGGATGTTAATTTAACGTAGGTTGAAACTATTTCTTCTGTGGGACTGCAGAATTCTCTACCAGGTATCACGATACCGATCACCAATAACAGTCACGATACTCTGTGCTGCATATTCATTTTTTATACTAACTGCCGCACCCCAATTTTTCAACTCGCCTTTACACCAGGTTATTGCTCTTAGTGCATGTCTTCAACAGTGGTATACGCAACTCATCAAATTAACGCGTCCTTTCTTCTCACTTTCACTGGCTACACACAGTGTATTTTTATATAATACATGTAGCACGTTCCTACTTCCGTCTTTTAGAAAAGCGACAACATTGTTATGGGGAATTTATATTGACAGCCCAGGTAATACCAAGTATAACGACGCCTCTAAATATAAATTAAATTGTAGAATCGCATACAACGGTTCAAAAGTAGGAGGGAGGCATTACGACCATAATTAGTAAATTACTTTCAAATTGAAATCAGACTTCAGGGAGATGGCAGTCTTATCCTCACGGAGTCCTTTTCTATTGTATTTAATCAATTTCAATGCTATTTTTGGAGATATTCTCCATTCAGATAATACTCCAATTTGTTTATTTACTTAATTCGCTTACTCTATAAAAAAATGGCTCTGAGCACTATGGGACTTAACTTCTGAGGTCATCAGTCCCCTAGAACTTAGAACTACTTAAACCTAACTAAGGACATCACACACATCCATGCCAGAGGCAGGATTTGAACCTGAGACCGTAGCGGTCGCGCGATTCCAGACTGTAGCGCCTAGAACCGCTCGGCCACTCCGGCCGGCTTTCTCTACATTTTTCAATGCATTAATCATAGGGACAATGTCGTGGAAAAATCTTAGTCATCTCTGCATTTCATTATGAAGTGAAGCAGAGGGAACATTAACAAAACGTCGACACCGTTATCGTAAGAAACGCAATACCGGACTACAATGAAAAGGGATGGAGAAGTAACTGGACTGAGCCGCTATCCATGGAAACATCCTGGCACTCGGCTTATGCAGTTTTGGGAATCTATGAAATACCTGAATGTTGATGGCCTCGTGGTGAACTCTGTTTTCTTCCAGATTTGAATCAACATCATAATTTTTTAAAAAGATGTTCACACTGTGTAAATATGCATCAGTATGACTATATTACAATGACAAAAATATGTTTCCAAAATAAAGCCGAAAATGTTTCTTTAGTTGAGATTCACATATACCCTGAGATGATAGAATAGGCGAATTCATCTATAATCAGCGCTTAAGGAAATTGGAAATTTGTGGTAAGGGCATCGGTCCCTAGGCTAACACAAGACTTAATCTAACTTAAACTAACTTAGGCTAAGGACAATACACACACCCATGCCCAAGGGAGGACTCGAACCTCCGAAGGGGGGAGCGCTTAAGGATTTGAACTTTTAAGCACGTGATCCGTTAACCGTTCTACACGCATATTTAACTCGATGGAAATCAGATTATTACGCTGATTTGCACACGCTAAAAACTAAATAAGTCTTTTGACACTTCTATTTATTTTAGTACAACTTTATTATAGTAGATACTGATTTACTCATCTGTGCTATTATTCAATAGCCGGCCGCGGTGGCCAAGCGGTTCTAGGTGCGTCAGTCCGGAACCGCGCGACTGCTACGGTCGCAGGTTCGAATCCTGCCTCGGACATGGATGTGTGTGATGCCCCTAGGTTAGTTAGGTTTAAGTAGTTCTAAGTTCTAGGAGACTAATAACCTCAGATGTTAAGTCCCATAGTGCTCAGAGCCATTTGAACCAATTTTATTCAATAGCTATGGAAACAATTCCACCGTCATCTTTGCGATTCGTCTATTCTCAATAGTTTTCTTAAATAATACCTTTGCATTACTAAGGGTGAAGACAAAATTACAAAGCAATCAATTTATCTTCTTCTAAATGAGAAAATCAGCAAACAGAATTGCGTCACGATCTTATTTCTGCGCTTCCATGTGCCCTTCAAACTGTGAAAATTCACAATTACAATGAAGAAAAACTTAAATAATCACTATATGTTTGTCATGTTTTATCTTCTGCGTCTTAACTAGTGCGAGTATAGTGCTATTCCTTAAGTCTGAAATTCATATTGCTCGTCATTATTTGTGAAGAACAGACTTAACAAACATTTTATGCGAGCATGCGTCGTTATATTCACTGTTACCACAGATGTAATAAATATTTATTCCATTAGAACGGGCCTGCAGGTTGCATGACGTCGAAGAACGACATAATTTTTTATGTAAGACTTTTGCTGCGCCGTATTTACTCGTAGTGACACAAGTTACACAACGAGCTCTCAAAAAGTGACTTTAGAAGATCACGTCAATAAAAAGTAGACATGTAAGTAACGTGGTCATATCGCAATAAAAAGACAGCCAACATTTATGCTCCAGAATGACATCTGGTCCACGTCATACCAGCGTACACTTGATAATGGCAAATTGCCGAAACGAGCTCGTCGTGTATCTTGTATCACTACGACTAAATTAATAAATAGTGCACCAGAAAACTTGTACTTGAAATAAAATATGTCATTCTTCGACATTTGGTCTTATCTTTCTATGGATCGATCTATTTCTTTTGCTCTATAGGAGCAGTGGCTTACACTTTCTCCTGTCGATGTGTACTTTCCATTATTATGCCGTTATACTGCCCTTTACATATTTTCAGTATACAGATTCAATATTAATACCTTTGTGTTTGCTTATCTTCACCTTATTTCAACATGTAAATAACGTCTACGCCCTTTTCAACCAGTCAGGTTTTCGTTTCTCTCTCACGGTTGTTCTTTCTACTTTACTGAACTGGCTCGTAGGTTCCTAGGGAATTTGATTTTATTTTACACATAATAGTTATCCGTGTCTCCGTCCTTAAGTTTGTAATCCGTAGGATTTCATGTCTTTCTTTCTTCTCGTCCAGTGATTCTGGTATATTTCACATTTTTGATTTTGCAGTATTCTTCTTCTCTTTCACTGAATTGTAGTATAGGTTCAGTCTTGCAGTCATTTGTTGTCACAACGACTGGAAATAATTTTGGAGCGCACCATCTGAATCTTAGTAAATTTCTTAATCCGGGACGTGGCTTACCTGATGACTTTTCAGATGCAAAGGCTACAGTTGACATCATTAAGTTAATAAAATACACTGCACACACACACACACACACACACACACACACACACACACACACACACACACACACAGAGATATTATGTTTTCTTTTACGAACTTACTGTACGCCACTTAATTGCTATTCTATATGATATCAGATCATCATAACAATGTTCAAGGTCAGGTCAGCAACATACCCATTGTGCCATATCACATAGTGACAAGAAATATGGCCACAGGCAAATCGATTCATTGAGTATTAACAAGATATTTGATTGTTGGTGGATGAAGAGTACGTAAAATAGATGTTTATGTAACTATTGAGGATACTGTGCAAATGGAAGCTTAAATTCGAAATAAAATTGCTTCTATAAGTCAGTAAATTTGCAATGAACCTATACCACTCTCGTATTTCTGAAAATGGTGTACTCTTAACGTCTCTAGTTAAGAGTGGCATGTCACACCAGCTAAACTGTGTTACCTTGCTACAACCTGCAGTTGATGTCATTGCGTCTAAGTATGGACCCACAAATATTAATAAAATTTACGTTTCTAGAACTGTAGTTACTTAAGCTGAACTTTTTATACGCGTTAACCACCTATAAACCTGTTTGATTACCGTCAAGGCTGTCGTAGTTATTCCAGAAAACTTAGCCGAAATTTAGGTGGGTTGTTCTCTCTAAAAACAACATATAACAGTAACTCTGCTCTTATCATAGCTATGCTTTGATAACTCAAATTTGCCACTAAAACAGTGGCAAGAGACAAGAGAGCAGACGTTCACAACTATGACTGTAAGAAATACGTACTTGCCTAACAATGGACAACAACTCGGCCAAGAATCAGTACAAACTCACCTTACGTATATTTTTTCTTAAAATTAATATTCGTTTTGCCGAGAAAAGGTGGTCGCCGGACCCCGAAGAGTCAAACTTTGAAAATTGTTCTGTTTATTGATCTAGAATAGTTAAGGCATTTATATTCGAAAGAATGCAACTTCAATTTCTAGCTCCAGAATTAAGCTCTCAAAATATTCAGCGCCTTCTTTTTCCGACAATCAACGAAACTTTGAAGCTAGAAATGAAACTATTATTAGCTGATTGATTACTGGGCGACTCATCAAATTTGCATTTCCACACATTCTTATGTAAATTTACCGCACTTGTTTTACGTTGATTACACTCTCATTGAGTTAACAAATAATATATTGATAGGATTCAGGCAAAATAACTATAAGGAAAGACTGTAAAACCATAGAGAATAAATTCTTGCTAATTTGTTCCCAAAACCTAATCACTAAAAACTATAAAATGTCTACTTTGCTTTTTACAATGCTAAGTACGAAATAATAGCTTGCATTTTCAGACACCTCTTCCACAGAAAATGAATACCAGAAGTTTCCATTTCGTTACAATAAATTACTCCTTCCTCCGCAAGAGAGCAGACGTTCAGAGCTATGATTTTAGGAAATACGTACTTGTGTAACAATGTAATAAAATGATCAATTGCTCTTTGCGAAATACTTATACTACCATCTTGTGACATCTGTTGTCGAACATCAAACACATTAAAATAATCTTTGGTAATTTATCATGATTACTCCAAAGATACTAGGTGAAAAGAAATGTAATGCTGTAGCATTATAAATTTACTTTCTGGAGGTATTGGGTAAAAACTCAAAGCTAATGAAATGAAATGTCGTACGTCTAGGGCCTCCCGTCGGGTAGAACGTTCGCCTGGGGCAAGTCTTCTGCGTTGAATCCACTTCGGCTACTTGCTTGTCGATGAGGATGAGATGACTCAATGCTAATACCAAAATTAAGGAATGAGGATGCAAGTTTCATCAAGACATTGTAGTCGATAAGGTCTTCACTCGAAATACGAGTTTGATGCAGCTTATAACGATCGTATACTACGTGCAAGGCTCTTCATCTCTGCTTAACTATTGCAGCCTACATCCAAATGAGACTCGTTAGTGTAGTCAAGACTTGCTCTATACCTGAAATTTCTACCACATTCATTGTCCTGCATTATCGAATTGCCTATGTCTTTCGCTTTAGCATCTGTTCTATCAAGCAGTTTCTTTTTTTTCCTAGTTCTGTCATAAATTACTTTTATCCTCGATTAGTTACCTGCTCTTCATCATACATTCACTGTCCTTCTATAGCACAACGTTCCAAAAGGTTTCACATTCTTCTTTTCTGTAGTGTTTATCGTCCACTTCCATACGAGGCTATATTTCAGATAATTACTTTCAGAAAACGCATTCTTCAAGTTAATTACTTACTACACGGTAAAATATTTATCTTATTATTAGCAGTTGGCAATTTATTTCCTCTCTGTATCGTTTGTCGTCAGTTATTTCATTGGCTAAACAGCAGACCATGCACTATAACGAAAAAAAGAAATTATCCGAATGAGAAGAAAATCAGTAGATGTAATGTACATATACCAACGAACAAATGATTACGATTCCTATTTCAAGAAAAAAGGATCAGCTATTCAACAGAAAGAAATTCACAAATTGAGGAAGTCAGTAACATGCCGGTTAGTCTCCGGCCTTTAGGCAGGAAGTGGTCCGCTTGGCATTGGTTGAGAGAGTTTTTGGATGTCCTCTTGAGGGATATCGTGCCTAATGCCGTCAAACTGGCACATTAGATTATCAAAGTTTCGAAATAGTGGGAGGGAATTGTTCATAATATTCCAGATTTTCTCAATTGGGGATGCCAAGATAGGATTTGGAAAGCACGAATGTAACCAGTAGAAACTCTTTCCGAGTGCAGGCGGGCCCTGTCCTGCTGAAATGTAACTCCCGGACGGCTTGGCACTAAAGGCAACAAAACGGCACGTAGAACATCATCGCCGTACCGCACGCTGAAAGCCTGATTTGAAAAGAAATGGCATCCCAAACCATCATTTCTGCTTGTCGGGCCTTACGGAGAGCTACATTCATGCTGGTAACCCACCCCTGTCCAGGGCGTCTCCAGACACGTCTTCGGCCTTGAAACTCATTGACCGGATTATAATTGTTTTCAGTGATGAGTTCCGCTTCGAAAAGTTTCGCTAACAAACACTTGTTAGAGTCCTTTGGACTTGGGAATGTCACATCCTTCTTGAAGCATAACGTCATTTCATCTGCCTCCTGTAATTCGTTTTGCATAACAAGTGAAATTGTTTCGTCACTAGTTTCTCGTAAGGATCCTAATAATCACTGTAAGCTTGAAATTTGTCGATGAGATGTTAAAAATCGATATTTCTTCCTTTCACCACTGAATTTTGTATAGTCTTGAGAGGTTGTAGTAAATACCAGACTAAGACATGTCGTCCACTCCAGCTACCTTGTTTTGACTTAGGTCTTTCTGTGCTCTGTCAAACGGTTCTCGTAGTTCATATCTCCCATCATCTATTACGTCCTTTTCCCTTTCCATAACATATTGTCTTTAAGTTAGGTTTTACAAAAAAAGGAAAAAATGATTCAAATGGCTCTGAGCACTATGGGACTTAACATCTCAGGTCATAAGTCCCTAGAACTTAGAACTACTTAAACCTAACTAACCTAAGGACATCACACACATCCATGCCCGAGGCAGGATTCGAACCTGCGACCGTAGCCGTCGCGCGGTTCCAGACTGAAGCGCCTAGAACCGCTCGGCCACCAGGGCCGGCTAGGTTTTACAGCCCTTACGTATATTCTTTCCATCTTTCAGCCTTCCTGTGTTTGCTTACAAGGTGACCGTTCGAATTTCCCATGTCCGTTTTCATTCATATTGACAGGATGTGTGTGGCATGACTAGAACACCAACATGTGTGAACAGAAAGATGCAACTCTCAATGATTTTCGAAAAATCAAATTTAAATTTTTAGGTGCTCTTATATACGTCGTACGGGCACTACTATTTAAGGATTTCGCAGCCGAGTGAATCAACGTCCGTTTTTTATAAGCGCGAGGTCTATGAACTGAACATCGGTGCTGGTTTTTGTTTTCAAATGGCTCTGAGCACTATGGGACTTAACATCTATGGTCATCAGTCCCCTAGAACTTAGAACGACTTTAACTAACCTAAGGACATCACACAACACCCAGTCATCACGAGGCAGAGAAAATCCCTGACCCCGCCGGGAATCGAACCCGGGAACCCGGGCGTGGGAAGCGAGAACGCTACCGCACGACCACGAGCTGCGGACGGTTTTTGTTTTCTTTTGGTTTGTTTTCGTTACCACGTAAGTCTGACAACAGATATAACTGGTACGCCATGAAATTATGTGGTAAGCGACATCTGTTTTGGAATATAAAATAGTTTCCTTTTTTGCTATAGGCACGTTGGAAAAATTTTGCATGCGCAAGAACTAGACGTTCATTACAATTGGTGTATAACATAATGATTTTGTTTCGCACGTTCCTATGAGCAATATCAACCTGACTCATGCAGTGATCCATAGGCTACACACTGTACTTGTTACAAACGAAGATACACTAATATAAATAAAATGACTATACTGTTTCGACTGGAAGCACTTGTGTATGCTTTTTATTTCGTCTTCTTACGAAAATTTTTCTCTTTTTCTCACGATAAAAATCACGAAAATAATACCTGAATCATTACGTATGTATAAGCTGCGCTGCCATAATAAATTTCTTGGCAGATTCACGCGACAATGAAAAGGAAAAGAAGTGCTGGCAGGTATATTCAATCCAAAGACCTTTACTTTTGAAACACGTGCTTAGTGCTCGGCTGTGGGCCCTTACTACACAAGCGACTGCAAAGCATAAAAAACAAGGGAAAAGTTTCAAATTCGACTTTCTCGAAACGTTGAGCGTTGCGTCTTTCTGTTGACATATATTGAAGACCTAGTCGCACCCCAAACATCGTGTCAACAGGAACCAAATCAGTGTGGGGAAGGTCGTACGGTTCCCTACTTAGAACTGGTTTGCTATCTGAGCTCTTGATATGAATATAATTGCTCTTCCTTCCCGGAAATAATTAATCTTCCTATATATAACACATCATCTTTCCCGTGGTAATGCATGCTTTTACAACCATATATTTATTCTCTGGTGACTCCTGCTTTGTCATACTGTGTTTCATGTATCCACATCCGTTGCTTCGTTTGCTGCTTTTCTATAATTCTTCCGTTCATCAACGATATTAAATACCCCGCGTATGATATCCGTTTCTTCACTCTGCTACCTACACTGTTTAAGTTCTCAAAGCCAACAATTAATTTTCTAGTCTTCCTATCCGCTCTTTCCTTCTATTCACGCGAGATGGCTCACTGGTTAGCACACTGTAAGGACGACGTTCCAAAACCGCGTCTGCTTTTCCTGATTTAAATTTTCCGTGATTTTCCTAAAGCGTTTCAGGCAAATGCAGGGATGTTTCCTTTAAGGGGCATGCCCGGCTTCCTTCCGTAATCCGATAGGACTGATGACCTTGCTGTTTGGTCCCTCCCCTCTTAATCTCCCCCCCTCCCCCCCCCCCCCCCCCAGAGCCGCCAACGAATCAATCAACCAAGCAAACATTCCATTCATACGAAATATACCCTTTAGAGCTCCCAAAAATCATAGGCTCTATCAGTTTATCCTGATCCGATCTCTTTAAACTCCTAGGTTTCTTCAGTTCTTTTACAGTGCCATTATATAATATGTCTGAAACTATCAGGCATCTCCATGGCTCTTCCATGTATATGACCTTTATTAATTATTTTAATACGATGTGCTTGCAATGATTAAATTGTACTCTCGAAAGTATTCTGCACCTTCATTTTCTTTCATTCGTGTCACTCTCATTTTGTGCTGTGCTGTCATTCTATTTCCCAAGCTTCTTTTTCATACGTCTGAATCCGAGACCCCATCAGCACTAAATTTTATTCTCTTTTTGTGAACTGAGTAGTTCGTGTTATTTCATCATGTATTCTCTAAATGTCTTAATAACAACAAAATATTACTTTAAATAATGTTTTTCATTATCCTCTCACACTAAAGTGTCATACCGTTCTACACTTATAGGTAGCTTCTGAGTAGCTGTGCACTAAGAGACTTTTCATAAGGTCTTATTATGATATATGTGGGAGGCGGTCAATTAAATTACCGAATCCCGACCACAACAGGGTTGTGGAATATTTCCATTGAAAAGTAAACACAACATGCGTTAAGACATTTCTTCCACGGGGAGACGAGACGAGACGTAGACCGCGTCGGCCGCTGGTGGGTCCAAATCCGCACCCACTCTTGCGCTTTCTCGTCCTCCTAATAGTGGTAATAGTGGTAAGCTGGTAAGCTCCTAGGGGACCAAACTGCTGAGGTCATCGGTCCCCAGGCTTACACACTACTTACTCTAACTTAAACTAACTTACGCTAAGAACAGCACACAGGAATGACTCGAACCTCCGACGGGGAGAGCCGCGCGAACCGCGGCAAGGCGCCTAGGACCGCACGGCCCTCGTGCTACTGAGACCGACGTCCACGAATTTCTGTCTTCGGGTTGCCAACGGTGTGGAAATCTCACGGTGAACTAACCGCGCTAGAAGGGCGTTGCACTGTTCCCAACGAAATTGCTGACGTGCAGACTTCATCTGATTAGCAGTGTGGGGGGCGGGCGTTATCGTGCAACAGGATGATTACGTCTGATGGCATTCCTAAGCATTTTGACTTTATGTCTCGTCGTAATTTCTATAAAGTGTCTTCATAGCATTACACATTGACAGTGGTTCCACACTCAAGGAATACGAAGAGCAGAGGTTCCCTAGCATGGCTACGCTTGAGAGATTTGTTTGAGAACGCTGGAATATCCTTACAGACCGGATCAATCACTATGATTTTCACATCATGGGCGACCTGAAGTATAACATGTGGGGACGTCGGTTCCAGTTGGACGAGAAAGCATGATAGTGTGTGGGTTTGTGGATCTGCCTGCGACAAACTGCTTTCTACAAAACTGGACTTGATCGTGTCACCTCCCAGTGGCATAAGTGTCTTGAGGGTTGGGTGCTTACTTTTTAATGAGACCAATTTTTGGTCCCATTGTGGAGGGTGAACTGTGTTCATTTGATTGCCCCTCAAAAATGGTTCAAATAGCTCTGAGCACTATGGGACTTAACTGCTTAGGTCATTAGTCCCCTAGAACTTAGAACTAGTTAAACCTAACTAACCTAAGGACATCACTCACATCCATGCCCGAGGCAGGATTCGAACCCGCGACCGTAGCGGTCTCACAGTTCCAGACTGCAGCGCCTAGAACCGCACAGTCACTTCAGCTGACAATTGCCCCTCATGGTACATAACTTCAATAGCATGTAACAGCTGTTTAACTGCATGCTGCTGTTTAACTGAGTGCTACTGGAAGAATACATTCTTTGAATAATAATGCACTTATGGAATCGTTATATGATTTATGAGACGAGAACTCTGTAAATGATGAAAAATCACTTTATTATCCTCTACGTGACCTACAATAGTAAACAACAAGGATGTAACATATAAAAACATTGTGCATTGCTGCCAAGTGGTTTAATCATCATAATTATGATACTGATGGCAATGGTTTGTCGTGGGATCTCGGTACAGACAAGTAACCTAGTTGATGCGCACAAGCTCAGGTTGTTTGTAAGAGTAGATGGGAGCGCCGGCAGGATGCAGGTCCTGGTACTGGAAGCGCGCCAGGTAGCCGGGGGTGAGCGCTGGCTGCTGCAGGGCAGACAGTTCACTGGAGGCGACGCGCTGCTGCTGCTGGGGCGCGGCGGAGACGGGGGCGGGGCCGTGGGCATAGGCGATGCGCTGCAGGCGGCCGTCTGGCTGCAGCACGTAGTACACGCCGCTCTCCTCCGCCTCACGGAGTGCTGCGTTCCCGTACTGTTGGCATGGGCAGCATGTTATTTTAAGGTAACAGGGGGACAGATTTTTTTTTAAAATATCAAGTGTACAGAGGTAATGAGGTGATTACAGACTGAACTCCAAACCTGTTGAAATTATCATTTGTGGTAACAATTAGATACAGATCAATAACTATTATTTATATTAAATAAAAGTAGCTGCAGTTCCTCATCTAGTTATTGTACATTTGGCTAGTTTTCTAATTCTAGTTCTAGCGCAAGACATGTCCAGAACTGCAAGTGTGAATGATTTTTTTCATTTCTCTTAATTATAAGTTTCCCCAGTGGAATTATCCATTATTGATGGACATCTGTCTATTCAAGATCTAAGAAATAAGGTAACATAAAGCGAACTTCAAGCTGGAGGTTTGAATGTTGCAGTGCGTACACAACATCGTATTCGATAAGCTATGCGCATGTCTTTATCTGGCCGCCAAAATGACATACAAACTTGTTATAGGGCGAACTGCAATTAAGTGGTATCCGAACCATGGTTCTAATTCGCCTTAATCACGTATGTAAATCATTTCCAGAGTTGAAAAAACTGAAGAAAGATATACTCTATAATGTAAAGGAGATCAGAATCGAAATTTTTAGTATGTATCATATTTAAACAAAAGTAAACTCTGCTTGGGAAGATTTCTTATTTTATCTAATTTCGAATGGACCACACTCATATACTCCTACTTTACGTGAAATTTGTGAAGCAGCTTAAGTGACGAGACGAGAAAGCAGTCAAACCTCGGCATAGAAACTTGACACACGCATTCTCATAGTGGGCTGTTTTGAATTCAAACTGACCAAACACAGATTATGTGTTAAGATTATGTGTTAAGCGATGTTAGTAGGCCCTTAGACGAAATATAGTACCTCTGAAAATGCTGCTGATAGCAAAAACTTGTTTCCTCACGAGAAACTGAGGTCCAAATGACCAAAAGTTAATGGTTAATGAAAACCACGTCAGCTGTGTTATTACAAATTTATTGTGTGACAACGAGTTTTGATCATAGGACAACCCTCTATATTGCAGTGTTGTGCAAGAGCCATGAAGCAACTGGTCTAGTTGTCGTATATAGTGTTAAAGACGAAATCGAAAACACTGATCATAAACATTCTTTCGACCGCCTGGAGGAAGTATGGCGAGCAGGCAAGGCGTGCTGCATACTGTACGCTGTGTCAGTCTTTAGCCTCAGCTGTAGTGCTCAACACAATCGAGATGAAACGTGCTAACATACTTACGTTGTAAGGAGCTGACACAGTAGTGGTGGGGGTCTCAGTAGTGGTTGTGGCAGCCTCAGTCGTGGTGGGGGCGACAGTGGTGAAGCTAGGCAGGCGGTAGACGTCCGTCAGACGGGACGAGTCCTGCTGCGGAATGAAGAACTGCGGCCGGAAGACGGCCGCAGAGAATCCAGAGAAGGACTGTGGAGCCGCGAATGCCGGCTGAGCCTGTGACTGGGCGAATGCCTGTGGCTGCTGCTGCGGCTGAGTCTGGAGACGCTGAGGCTGGCGGAAGGGCGCTCCGTAGCTGGTGGAGGGTGCTTCACTCGCTGCCATCGCCGCTAGCGACGCCACAGTGAAGAGCAGTAGGGCCTGAAGCAGTTGATGAAAGGCCAGTGACAAACTAGAACGTTCATACGTATGAATTATTCACTAAGTTGCTTTACATAACAATTTTCGAGAGGAGTCACTGTTTCGGCAACTTCTTCGAGATTAAATTTGGCACGGTATTACCCACGTTGAAAATAGATACTTCAGTCTTTTATGTTTCAAGTTTTTAGTGTTTTTGTGGTGGTGCATTTTTGCAAAGTAATGTATGGTCATTCAAAATATTATTATGTGTTTTGGAACCTTTACGACTATACACTTAGCGTAGATTTCGGTTTTGGTCACTGATTTTCTACGATAATACTGGTTCTTATTATCCATTGAATTTCTTCGGTCTGGTATAGTTTCCTCGAAAATGACGTTTTAAGCTAGGAAAATCCCTTTAATACGTAGTGTTCGGACACCTTTGACTAAATTGTTGTTCTGAAAAATATTTCTGTTCCCTTCAGTGCAATTTGTAAATGTTTAATTTGATTGCTAATAAGTTAATTTTTACGAGGTGTTTAAAATTCAGGATCAACTAACAAGGATGATGCAAATGACAAGAACAACTACACTCCTGGAAATGGAAAAAAGAACACATTGACACCGGTGTGTCAGACCCACCATACTTGCTCCGGACACTGCGAGAGGGCTGTACAAGCAATGATCACACGCACGGCACAGCGGACACACCAGGAACCGCGGTGTTGGCCGTCGAATGGCGCTAGCTGCGCAGCATTTGTTCACCGCCGCCGTCAGTGTCAGCCAGTTTGCCGTGGCATACGGAGCTCCATCGCAGTCTTTAACACTGGTAGCATGCCGCGACAGCGTGGACGTGGACCGTATGTGCAGTTGAGACTTTGAGCGAGGGCGTATAGTGGGCATGCGGGAGGCCGGGTGGACGTACCACCGAATTGCTCAACACGTGGGGCGTGAGGTCTCCACAGTACATCGATGTTGTCGCCAGTGGTCGGCGGAAGGTGCACGTGCCCGTCGACCTGGGACCGGACCGCAGCGACGCACGGATGCACGCCAAGACCGTAGGATCCTACGCAGTGCCGTACGGGAACGCACCGCCACTTCCCAGCAAATTAGGGACACTGTTGCTCCTGGGGTATCGGCGAGGACCATTCGCAACCGTCTCCATGAAGCTGGGCTACGGTCCCGCACACCGTTAGGCCGTCTTCCGCTCACGCCCCAACATCGTGCAGCCCGCCTCCAGTGGTGTCGCGACATGCGTGAATGGAGGGACGAATGGAGACGTGTCGTCTTCAGCGATGAGAGTCGCTTCTGCCTTGGTGCCAATGATGGTCGTATGCGTGTTTGGCGCCGTGCAGGTGAGCGCCACAATCAGGACTGCATACGACCGAGGCACACAGGGCCAACACCCGGCATCATGGTGTGGGGAGCGATCTCCTACACTGGCCGTACACCACTGGTGATCGTCGAGGGGACACTGAATAGTGCACGGTACATCCAAACCGTCATCGAACCCATCGTTCTACCATTCCTAGACCGGCAAGGGAACTTGCTGTTCCAACAGGACAATGCACGTCCGCATGTATCCCGTGCCACCCAACGTGCTCTAGAAGGTGTAAGTCAACTACCCTGGCCAGCAAGATCTCCGGATCTGTCCCCCATTGAGCATGTTTGGGACTGGATGAAGCGTCGTCTCACGCGGTCTGCACGTCCAGCACGAACGCTGGTCCAACTGAGGCGCCAGGTGGAAATGGCATGACAAGCCGTTCCACAGGACTACATCCAGCATCTCTACGATCGTCTCCATTGGAGAATAGCAGCCTCCATTGCTGCGAAAGGTGGATATACACTGTACTAGTGCCGACATTGTGCATGCTCTGTTGCCTGTGTCTATGTGCCTGTGGTTCTGTCAGTGTGATCATGTGATGTATCTGACCCCAGGAATGTGTCAATAAAGTTTCCCCTTCCTGGGACAATGAATTCACGGTGTTCTTATTTCAATTTCCAGGAGTGTATATTTCGTAAACCAAACATGTGTCAACAACTATACTGCGTGAACACTGAGCACGTGTACATAATACGCAAGTGGACCAGATAAAAATCCTTCTAAGTTTTTTTACACCAGATGTTAATCTGAGCTCTTCTACAGTGGTGCCGGCCGGAGTTGTCGAGCGGTTCTAGGCACTACAGTCTTGAACCGCGCGACCGCTACAGTCGCAGGTTCGAATCCTGCCTCGGAAGTGGATGTGTGTGATGTCCTTAGGTTAGTTAAGTTTGAGTACTTCTAAGTCCTAGGGGACTGATGACCTGAGAAGTTAAGTCCTATCGGAGCCATTTGAAACATTTTTTTCTTCTACAGTATGTCAGTCAACAGCGGGTAGCAGTAGTGCCGACATGACAGTTACTGTGTCAACATGGAGCGCTACAAATTGGGAGAATTGTGAAACCTGCACTTCGTTTACAGTGCGGCTGAGGGCCCCTTTACACTTCTTTCCCTTGGGCTGCCTGAAGGACGAGGTATCTTCTATGCCTGTGGACCCTGAGGATCCTTTATTCTATGATTATATGACAGCGGAACAAACACTGGTAGCAGTTACTTCTGTAAAATATCGGAACGATTTGAAGTGGAATGATCATATAAAATTAATTGTTGGTAAGGCGGGTACCAGGTTTAGATTCATTGGGAGAGTGCTTAGAAAATGTAGTCCATCAACAAAGGAGGTGGCTTACAAAACACTCGTTCGACCTATACTTGAGTATTGCTCATCAGTGTGGGATCCGTACCAGATCGGGTTGACGGAGGCGATAGAGAAGATCCAAAGAAGAGCGGCGCGTTTCGTCACAGGGTTATTTGGTAACCGTGATAGCGTTACGGAGATGTTTAATAAACTCAAGTTTCAGACTCTGCAAGAGAGGCGCTCTGCATCGCGGTGTAGCTTGCTCGCCAGGTTTCGAGAGGGTGCGTTTCTCGATGAGGTATCGAATATATTGCTTCCCCCTACTTATACCTCCCGAGGAGATCACGAATGTAAAATTAGAGAGATTAGAGCGCGCACGGAGGCTTTCAGACAGTCGTTCTTCCCGCGAACCATACGCGACTGGAACAGGAAAGGGAGGTAATGACATGGCACGTAAAGTGCCCTCCGCCACACACCGTTGGGTGGCTTGCGGAGTATAAATGTAGATGTAGATGTAGATGTAGAACTAGTTGCAAGAATTCTTGCTGCAGCCATACAAATACAGAACATACCGCGTGTTGTCCAACGAACGTGGAAGTCCCTTCTACGTCATACCCCCTCTGCACTGAGGTTAATGATACTCACTTTGAGCCTTTATTGTAATGTAATACAGAACAGAACAATAGAAATAACACGCTTAACATCGTCTTAGTCTCAATCACCCAGAATAGCTCCTGCATACTCGTTTCTCCATAAATGTGCTTCACGAAGTATATTCGTTTATGTCTATGTCATTCACCACTGTTAGTTTGGGCACCGAGTTTTTGAACACTTCTGTTTGACATAATATAGGTGTGAATAATTATGAGTTCCTCTGGAATAAATTGGAAGGCAGTATCCTCGAGTCAGCTATTGTTGGATGTGGTGAAAGAATGTGCACGGTCATTAAATCATACGCATATATAGTACGTTAAGCTGTGCCTGCCTGCAACTTGGGATTCACTACAATGTCTTTAGGTTGCTTGGAGCTCAACAACGAAAAATTAAGAAATATTGAGTTTAACGTCCGTTCTAAGATGAGATCCTTAGGCACTGAGCAACAGTACGCATTTGATAACAACGAATTTTTAATTATTCCGTAATTTTTTTGAAGAGGTTATCTCGCTGTTCGACTGAAGATAACGCGGAAAAAATCACACAAAATTTAAATTAGTATTATCAGCAGATAGCTTGTTCCTCCTGACCGGCAGTCCAACGCGCAATGGTCTGCGTCACCTCACACATTCTAAATTGTAAGTGGTATCTGTATCAAGGCGTATGTACTTAATTGATGTTGATTATTCGAAGAAAATGCACACAATCGATTTCAGAATACACACACCATCATCAGGTATGTCTTTGAAAACAGAAACAAAGTCTTCGACCTGCAGTATGGGCATTTTTTATTGAATAGCTATAGAAATGTTTGGTTTTAGATACTTCTGAAGGTGGAATGCCTATCCCGAAATCTGTGATCAGTATTGTATAAATGATCAACATTAATAAAGTGGAGGTAGAGGAGACGACTAATCTTTCAAATGACAACATATGGTTCAAGCATCTTCTCATCCCAATTCGTTCGTGGATGGACTAGGATAATAAATACGAACAGTACGGACCTGAATCCCATCAAGATAGCTAACACCCAGTTTTTAATTCTCCAAGTAATGTGAGAATTAGTGAGCGATGAATACTGATATCAGTCATACCGTACTCTCGGCTGTCACAGCTGCTTTTGCGCCGGGTGACGGGAACTTTTGGAGTGCGTAGTGAAAGCCATGTGCAAATGGTACCACTGCTAAACACATCTGAGGTCATCAGTCCCCTAGACTTAGAACTACTTAAACCTAAGTAACCTAAGGACATCACACCCAGCCATGCCCGAGCCAGGATTCGAAACTGTTGCCTTATCAGCAGCGCGGTTCCGGACTTAAGCGCCTAGAACCGCTTGGCCACAATGGCCGGTGGACCTTAAACTGTAAACAGTCACGCCCTGTAGTGATCATAGATCTGTGGAACGGTCAGTAGCGTGTTTTTACCTTAAAATGTTTCACAAATACAGTAATAGATTATAAATAGGCCAGACTGAGTTCCTATGATTTTTTCAGCTAATGGCGTCGTGATCGGATTTCCTCGAAATACGCTAAAAAACTTGGATTAAATATTTTGAAGGGACTGGGTCTGTTCCTGAAAAGAAACCGACAGAATGACTGAGAAGTGTTTGTAGTCTACAGAATATGGAAGACAGAACTTACGGCATTCAGTTCGTAAGGAAGCAGCTGGGGGCAAAGTGTCCCGAGATTTGACATGTGATCCGAACAAGCTGCATATCGTATAACAGTCGAAGGAGAACGATTGTCACATGCGATTAATTCTGTCAGTAAATTATGACAAACATAAAAGAGGGCAATGGACTGGACAAGCTGGGCGTATCAGAGAAAGCCCATTTTCTTCTCATGGGTTAACTGAGTAAGGAGAGCTACCGTTATTGGTCAGACAGCAACCCTAATACAGTTGATGTACGCCCTTTACCCTTCAGCAAGTATGATTTGCAGTTTCGTCACGCGGTGTCATCTGACCTTAGTTTTCCGAAAATGAAGAGAAGATCATAGTCGATGTCACTTCACACTTCAGATAAGTATATTGAGATGTTGCACTCTTTTGTTGCACCTGCGATGAACAGTATTTTCTTGTTTTCTACAACTTGCAAAACCTGTTTCAAGAGGATGCCGCGACATCGCACACTGCAAGGCAATCAGTGGAAGCAGTTCGAGAATTTTTCAGTATGCATATCATCGCAAGTTTCGGCAAACATTCCCTGGCCCCCATGATCACCGGATTTGTCCGGTTGTGATTTTTTGTAGTGGGGCTACACGACTGGGCGAAGAACATAAGGTGAATTGAAACAAGGAAATCAAGACTAAATTTGTGATACCCCTGAAATGTTGCAGCAATGAATGAGAAACGTCGAAGGCAAGTTGGTACAGTGCTTAGATACAGGAGGACAACATATACAGGACTTAATTTTTATCATAAATAATTTGTATTACTGTATCTTAAAAGGCAAATCGCAGTGGTTCAAATGCTGTTGGTATTGTTGGAATTTTTCTATTTTTATTGGGTGTTTCAAAATTCGTCGTTTTTCTGTGTCACACTGTTCTGCAAGGTACATAGAGAGCACTAGATAGTTACTATGCTTGATTTTTCACTGCCATTTAGTTTTTATTGAACTTCTTCAGGTCCCAGGCACTTGTTTCCTGTCAAATTTTTGGTTTGCATTAACCTACCGGAACTGTTTTCATTAGTGCCAAAAGCCTCTAGCACCTGATGACGCAGTTGAGTGACACTGGTTGTGAAAATTTAAAGTATGTTTTTAATGGCTACTGAGATGCTCATTTACATACAACACTAAAACTTCGAAGCTTTGTTGCTTACAGCACATTACTGGAGCGCCACCTCACAAATGTTATTCACTACAAGCAGGAAAACAGGCTCATGACTACGGACAGGGAAGTAAATATGCCAAGAGTAAAGGTACCAGTGCTTGAAAGCCGGCCGGTGTGGCCGTGCGGTTAAAGGCGCTTCAGTCTGGAAGCGCGTGACCGCTACGGTCGCAGGTTCGAATCCTGATTCGGGCATGGATGTGTGTGATGATCTTAGGTTAGTTAGGTTTAATTAGTTCTAAGTTCTAGGCGACTGATGACCTCAGAAGTTAAGTCGCATAGTGCTCAGAGCAATTTGAACCATTTTTTGAACCAGTGCTTGAAAGGGAAAATCGCCGACGCAAGGCACTCACCTGCATGGTTGGGTGATGTACTGGAAGCTCGTGGTGGACAGAACAAGTGTGGTGGCCAGCAGCGACGTGGGGAGGCTTTTATAAGAGACGGAGACCCTTTGTGGCTCTGCCAGGATGACGTCACATGTAAGCTCCCCGTTCGCGTCCGACAGTCGCGAGTTGCGCGACCACGGGTCACGGCCGCACCTGACTCGTTACTTCACGTTGGGCCATCGCAGTGTGGGACAACTCGAAAAACACCTGCAATCAAGGTCTTTGTTCTTGTGTTATCTCCTGAAATTAAATTACGTATTGACCCTCACCATTTTTTTCTCTCTGTCTAAGTATCTAAGATTACGTTTTAAGGCCTCCTTGACGACTGTTTAGGGATTCTACCGAAAATAAAACAGCTGGATGGGCTGCGGGGGATATCGGGCCCAGTTTTCGAATTGAGTCCATTGTTACCACTGTGTCAACTCAAGGAGTACTTTCGTGTATCAGTATACCACTGTTCAGTTGCTGAAATACACTCCTGGAAATGGAAAAAAGAACACATTGACACCGGTGTGTCAGACCCACCATACTTGCTCCGGACACTGCGAGAGGGCTGTACAAGCAATGATCACACGCACGGCACAGCGGACACACCAGGAACCGCGGTGTTGGCCGTCGAATGGCGCTAGCTGCGCAGCATTTGTGCACCACCGCCGTCAGTGTCAGCCAGTTTGCCGTGGCATACGGAGCTCCATCGCGGTCTTTAACACTGGTAGCATGCCGCGACAGCGTGGACGTGAACCGTATGTGCAGTTGACGGACATTGAGCGAGGGCATATAGTGGGCATGCGGGAGGCCGGGTGGACGTACCGCCGAATTGCTCAACACGTGGGGCGTGAGGTCTCCACAGTACATCGATGTTGTCGCCAGTGGTCGGCGGAAGGTGCACGTGCCCGTCGACCTGGGACCGGACCGCAGCGACGCACGGATGCACGCCAAGACCGTAGGATCCTACGCAGTGCCGTACGGGAACGCACCGCCACTTCCCAGCAAATTAGGGACACTGTTGCTCCTGGGGTATCGGCGAGGACCATTCGCAACCGACTCCATGAAGCTGGGCTACGGTCCCGCACACCGTTAGGCCGTCTTCCGCTCACGCCCCAACATCGTGCAGCCCGCCTCCAGTGGTGTCGCGACAGGCGTGAATGGAGGGACGAATGGAGACGTGTCGTCTTCAGCGATGAGAGTCGCTTCTGCCTTGGTGCCAATGATGGTCGTATGCGTGTTTGGCGCCGTGCAGGTGAGCGCCACAATCAGGACTGCATACGACCGAGGCACACAGGGCCAACACCCGGCATCATGGTGTGGGGAGCGATCTCCTACACTGGCCGTACACCACTGGTGATCGTCGAGGGGACACTGAATAGTGCACGGTACATCCAAACCGTCATCGAACCCATCGTTCTACCATTCCTAGACCGGCAAGGGAACTTGCTGTTCCAACAGGACAATGCACGTCCGCATGTATGGTTCAAATGGCTCTGAGCACTATGGGACTCAACTGCTGAGGTCATTAGTCCCCTAGAACTTAGAACTAGTTAAACCTAACTAACCTAAGGACATCACAAACATCCATGCCCGAGGCAGGATTCGAACCTGCGACCGTAGCGGTCTTGCGGTTCCAGACTGCAGCGCCTTTAACCGCACGGCCACTTCAGCCGGCTCCGCATGTATCCCGTGCCACCCAACGTGCTCTAGAAGGTGTAAGTCAACTACCCTGGCCAGCAAGATCTCCGGATCTGTCCCCCATTGAGCATGTTTGGGACTGGATGAAGCGTCGTCTCACGCGGTCTGCACGTCCAGCACGAACGCTGGTCCAACTGAGGCGCCAGGTGGAAATGGCATGACAAGCCGTTCCACAGGACTACATCCAGCATCTCTACGATCGTCTCCATTGGAGAATAGCAGCCTCCATTGCTGCGAAAGGTGGATATACACTGTACTAGTGCCGACATTGTGCATGCTCTGTTGCCTGTGTCTATGTGCCTGTGGTTCTGTCAGTGTGATCATGTGATGTATCTGACCCCAGGAATGTGTCAATAAAGTTTCCCCTTCCTGGGACAATGAATTCACGGTGTTCTTATTTCAATTTCCAGGAGTGTATATTTCGTAAACCAAACATGTGTCAACAACTATACTGCGTGAACACTGAGCACGTGTACATAATACGCAAGTGGACCAGATAAAAATCCTTCTAAGTTTTTTTACACCAGATGTTAATCTGAGCTCTTCTACAGTGGTGCCGGCCGGAGTTGTCGAGCGGTTCTAGGCACTACAGTCTTGAACCGCGCGACCGCTACAGTCGCAGGTTCGAATCCTGCCTCGGAAGTGGATGTGTGTGATGTCCTTAGGTTAGTTAAGTTTGAGTACTTCTAAGTCCTAGGGGACTGATGACCTGAGAAGTTAAGTCCTATCGGAGCCATTTGAAACATTTTTTTCTTCTACAGTATGTCAGTCAACAGCGGGTAGCAGTAGTGCCGACATGACAGTTACTGTGTCAACATGGAGCGCTACAAATTGGGAGAATTGTGAAACCTGCACTTCGTTTACAGTGCGGCTGAGGGCCCCTTTACACTTCTTTCCCTTGGGCTGCCTGAAGGACGAGGTATCTTCTATGCCTGTGGACCCTGAGGATCCTTTATTCTATGATTATATGACAGCGGAACAAACACTGGTAGCAGTTACTTCTGTAAAATATCGGAACGATTTGAAGTGGAATGATCATATAAAATTAATTGTTGGTAAGGCGGGTACCAGGTTTAGATTCATTGGGAGAGTGCTTAGAAAATGTAGTCCATCAACAAAGGAGGTGGCTTACAAAACACTCGTTCGACCTATACTTGAGTATTGCTCATCAGTGTGGGATCCGTACCAGATCGGGTTGACGGAGGCGATAGAGAAGATCCAAAGAAGAGCGGCGCGTTTCGTCACAGGGTTATTTGGTAACCGTGATAGCGTTACGGAGATGTTTAATAAACTCAAGTTTCAGACTCTGCAAGAGAGGCGCTCTGCATCGCGGTGTAGCTTGCTCGCCAGGTTTCGAGAGGGTGCGTTTCTCGATGAGGTATCGAATATATTGCTTCCCCCTACTTATACCTCCCGAGGAGATCACGAATGTAAAATTAGAGAGATTAGAGCGCGCACGGAGGCTTTCAGACAGTCGTTCTTCCCGCGAACCATACGCGACTGGAACAGGAAAGGGAGGTAATGACATGGCACGTAAAGTGCCCTCCGCCACACACCGTTGGGTGGCTTGCGGAGTATAAATGTAGATGTAGATGTAGATGTAGAACTAGTTGCAAGAATTCTTGCTGCAGCCATACAAATACAGAACATACCGCGTGTTGTCCAACGAACGTGGAAGTCCCTTCTACGTCATACCCCCTCTGCACTGAGGTTAATGATACTCACTTTGAGCCTTTATTGTAATGTAATACAGAACAGAACAATAGAAATAACACGCTTAACATCGTCTTAGTCTCAATCACCCAGAATAGCTCCTGCATACTCGTTTCTCCATAAATGTGCTTCACGAAGTATATTCGTTTATGTCTATGTCATTCACCACTGTTAGTTTGGGCACCGAGTTTTTGAACACTTCTGTTTGACATAATATAGGTGTGAATAATTATGAGTTCCTCTGGAATAAATTGGAAGGCAGTATCCTCGAGTCAGCTATTGTTGGATGTGGTGAAAGAATGTGCACGGTCATTAAATCATACGCATATATAGTACGTTAAGCTGTGCCTGCCTGCAACTTGGGATTCACTACAATGTCTTTAGGTTGCTTGGAGCTCAACAACGAAAAATTAAGAAATATTGAGTTTAACGTCCGTTCTAAGATGAGATCCTTAGGCACTGAGCAACAGTACGCATTTGATAACAACGAATTTTTAATTATTCCGTAATTTTTTTGAAGAGGTTATCTCGCTGTTCGACTGAAGATAACGCGGAAAAAATCACACAAAATTTAAATTAGTATTATCAGCAGATAGCTTGTTCCTCCTGACCGGCAGTCCAACGCGCAATGGTCTGCGTCACCTCACACATTCTAAATTGTAAGTGGTATCTGTATCAAGGCGTATGTACTTAATTGATGTTGATTATTCGAAGAAAATGCACACAATCGATTTCAGAATACACACACCATCATCAGGTATGTCTTTGAAAACAGAAACAAAGTCTTCGACCTGCAGTATGGGCATTTTTTATTGAATAGCTATAGAAATGTTTGGTTTTAGATACTTCTGAAGGTGGAATGCCTATCCCGAAATCTGTGATCAGTATTGTATAAATGATCAACATTAATAAAGTGGAGGTAGAGGAGACGACTAATCTTTCAAATGACAACATATGGTTCAAGCATCTTCTCATCCCAATTCGTTCGTGGATGGACTAGGATAATAAATACGAACAGTACGGACCTGAATCCCATCAAGATAGCTAACACCCAGTTTTTAATTCTCCAAGTAATGTGAGAATTAGTGAGCGATGAATACTGATATCAGTCATACCGTACTCTCGGCTGTCACAGCTGCTTTTGCGCCGGGTGACGGGAACTTTTGGAGTGCGTAGTGAAAGCCATGTGCAAATGGTACCACTGCTAAACACATCTGAGGTCATCAGTCCCCTAGACTTAGAACTACTTAAACCTAAGTAACCTAAGGACATCACACCCAGCCATGCCCGAGCCAGGATTCGAAACTGTTGCCTTATCAGCAGCGCGGTTCCGGACTTAAGCGCCTAGAACCGCTTGGCCACAATGGCCGGTGGACCTTAAACTGTAAACAGTCACGCCCTGTAGTGATCATAGATCTGTGGAACGGTCAGTAGCGTGTTTTTACCTTAAAATGTTTCACAAATACAGTAATAGATTATAAATAGGCCAGACTGAAATCCTATGATTTTTTCAGCTAATGGCGTCGTGATCGGATTTCCTCGAAATACGCTAAAAAACTTGGATTAAATATTTTGAAGGGACTGGGTCTGTTCCTGAAAAGAAACCGACAGAATGACTGAGAAGTGTTTGTAGTCTACAGAATATGGAAGACAGAACTTACGGCATTCAGTTCGTAAGGAAGCAGCTGGGGGCAAAGTGTCCCGAGATTTGACATGTGATCCGAACAAGCTGCATATCGTATAACAGTCGAAGGAGAACGATTGTCACATGCGATTAATTCTGTCAGTAAATTATGACAAACATAAAAGAGGGCAATGGACTGGACAAGCTGGGCGTATCAGAGAAAGCCCATTTTCTTCTCATGGGTTAACTGAGTAAGGAGAGCTACCGTTATTGGTCAGACAGCAACCCTAATACAGTTGATGTACGCCCTTTACCCTTCAGCAAGTATGATTTGCAGTTTCGTCACGCGGTGTCATCTGACCTTAGTTTTCCGAAAATGAAGAGAAGATCATAGTCGATGTCACTTCACACTTCAGATAAGTATATTGAGATGTTGCACTCTTTTGTTGCACCTGCGATGAACAGTATTTTCTTGTTTTCTACAACTTGCAAAACCTGTTTCAAGAGGATGCCGCGACATCGCACACTGCAAGGCAATCAGTGGAAGCAGTTCGAGAATTTTTCAGTATGCATATCATCGCAAGTTTCGGCAAACATTCCCTGGCCCCCATGATCACCGGATTTGTCCGGTTGTGATTTTTTGTAGTGGGGCTACACGACTGGGCGAAGAACATAAGGTGAATTGAAACAAGGAAATCAAGACTAAATTTGTGATACCCCTGAAATGTTGCAGCAATGAATGAGAAACGTCGAAGGCAAGTTGGTACAGTGCTTAGATACAGGAGGACAACATATACAGGACTTAATTTTTATCATAAATAATTTGTATTACTGTATCTTAAAAGGCAAATCGCAGTGGTTCAAATGCTGTTGGTATTGTTGGAATTTTTCTATTTTTATTGGGTGTTTCAAAATTCGTCGTTTTTCTGTGTCACACTGTTCTGCAAGGTACATAGAGAGCACTAGATAGTTACTATGCTTGATTTTTCACTGCCATTTAGTTTTTATTGAACTTCTTCAGGTCCCAGGCACTTGTTTCCTGTCAAATTTTTGGTTTGCATTAACCTACCGGAACTGTTTTCATTAGTGCCAAAAGCCTCTAGCACCTGATGACGCAGTTGAGTGACACTGGTTGTGAAAATTTAAAGTATGTTTTTAATGGCTACTGAGATGCTCATTTACATACAACACTAAAACTTCGAAGCTTTGTTGCTTACAGCACATTACTGGAGCGCCACCTCACAAATGTTATTCACTACAAGCAGGAAAACAGGCTCATGACTACGGACAGGGAAGTAAATATGCCAAGAGTAAAGGTACCAGTGCTTGAAAGCCGGCCGGTGTGGCCGTGCGGTTAAAGGCGCTTCAGTCTGGAAGCGCGTGACCGCTACGGTCGCAGGTTCGAATCCTGATTCGGGCATGGATGTGTGTGATGATCTTAGGTTAGTTAGGTTTAATTAGTTCTAAGTTCTAGGCGACTGATGACCTCAGAAGTTAAGTCGCATAGTGCTCAGAGCAATTTGAACCATTTTTTGAACCAGTGCTTGAAAGGGAAAATCGCCGACGCAAGGCACTCACCTGCATGGTTGGGTGATGTACTGGAAGCTCGTGGTGGACAGAACAAGTGTGGTGGCCAGCAGCGACGTGGGGAGGCTTTTATAAGAGACGGAGACCCTTTGTGGCTCTGCCAGGATGACGTCACATGTAAGCTCCCCGTTCGCGTCCGACAGTCGCGAGTTGCGCGACCACGGGTCACGGCCGCACCTGACTCGTTACTTCACGTTGGGCCATCGCAGTGTGGGACAACTCGAAAAACACCTGCAATCAAGGTCTTTGTTCTTGTGTTATCTCCTGAAATTAAATTACGTATTGACCCTCACCATTTTTTTCTCTCTGTCTAAGTATCTAAGATTACGTTTTAAGGCCTCCTTGACGACTGTTTAGGGAATCTACCGAAAATAAAACAGCTGGATGGGCTGCGGGGGATATCGGGCCCAGTTTTCGAATTGAGTCCATTGTTACCACTGTGTCAACTCAAGGAGTACTTTCGTGTATCAGTATACCACTGTTCAGTTGCTGAAATACACTCCGGGAAATGGAAAAAAGAACACATTGACACCGGTGTGTCAGACCCACCATACTTGCTCCGGACACTGCGAGAGGGCTGTACAAGCAATGATCACACGCACGGCACAGCGGACACACCAGGAACCGCGGTGTTGGCCGTCGAATGGCGCTAGCTGCGCAGCATTTGTGCACCACCGCCGTCAGTGTCAGCCAGTTTGCCGTGGAATACGGAGCTCCGTCGCGGTCTTTAACACTGGTAGCATGCCGCGACAGCGTGGACGTGAACCGTATGTGCAGTTGACGGACATTGAGCGAGGGCATATAGTGGGCATGCGGGAGGCCGGGTGGACGTACCGCCGAATTGCTCAACACGTGGGGCGTGAGGTCTCCACAGTACATCGATGTTGTCGCCAGTGGTCGGCGGAAGGTGCACGTGCCCGTCGACCTGGGACCGGACCGCAGCGACGCACGGATGCACGCCAAGACCGTAGGATCCTACGCAGTGCCGTACGGGAACGCACCGCCACTTCCCAGCAAATTAGGGACACTGTTGCTCCTGGGGTATCGGCGAGGACCATTCGCAACCGACTCCATGAAGCTGGGCTACGGTCCCGCACACCGTTAGGCCGTCTTCCGCTCACGCCCCAACATCGTGCAGCCCGCCTCCAGTGGTGTCGCGACAGGCGTGAATGGAGGGACGAATGGAGACGTGTCGTCTTCAGCGATGAGAGTCGCTTCTGCCTTGGTGCCAATGATGGTCGTATGCGTGTTTGGCGCCGTGCAGGTGAGCGCCACAATCAGGACTGCATACGACCGAGGCACACAGGGCCAACACCCGGCATCATGGTGTGGGGAGCGATCTCCTACACTGGCCGTACACCACTGGTGATCGTCGAGGCGACACTGAATAGTGCACGGTACATCCAAACCGTCATCGAACCCATCGTTCTACCATTCCTAGACCGGCAAGGGAACTTGCTGTTCCAACAGGACAATGCACGTCCGCATGTATCCCGTGCCACCCAACGTGCTCTAGAAGGTGTAAGTCAACTACCCTGGCCAGCAAGATCTCCGGATCTGTCCTCCATTGAGCATGTTTGGGACTGGATGAAGCGTCGTCTCACGCGGTCTGCACGTCCAGCACGAACGCTGTTCCAACTGAGGCGCCAGGTGAAAATGGCATGGCAAGCCGTTCCACAGGACTACATCCAGCATCTCTACGATCGTCTCCATGGGAGAATAGCAGCCTGCATTGCTGCGAAAGGTGGATATACACTGTACTAGTGCCGACATTGTGCATGCTCTGTTGCCTGTGTCTATGTGCCTGTGGTTCTGTCAGTGTGATCATGTGATGTATCTGACCCCAGGAATGTGTCAATAAAGTTTCCCCTTCCTGGGACAATGAATTCACGGTGTTCTTATTTCAATTTCCAGGAGTGTACAAGAAGCTGGTAGGTGTGTATATTATCGATATAGCAGTTTAATAAGTCGCATTTGCAAAATGTTGAGACGAATTAGTTACAGAAAAATCTGAAAACTTGTAGAGGATGACTTCTCAGAAGTCTCGTTTGGTTCTGGAGAAGTGGAGCAATACGTGAGGCACTCCAATGACAGGTTAAAGAAAGGCAATTCTACATTTATAAAATCTTTCGTTCCACAGAAACTGTTTGACAGAGTTGACAAATACACACCACGAAACACTGAAAGTAGAAGGCTACTAAAGGTAAAGAACATAGGGAAGCACTAGTTGGGAAGGGGCCAAAATTCAAAGTATATACCTGATGTTATTCAGTCTGTGAACGGAGCAAGTTTAGAAGGAAACCAAGAAATTAGAAAAGGGGTTGGAAGTACATGGAGAAGAAACAAACAGTTCAGGTCAGCTGATGAGATTGTAAATCTGTCAGTGACAACAAAAATGCCATTAAGCGGAATGGCTGATGTCTAGAGAGAACGTTAGAAACGGAAATAGAACAAAGTTAAAGGAATGTTGTTCAATTAAATCAAGTGATGTTGGATGTGGCAGATTTGAAAATGAGACACTAAAAGCAGAAGATAAATTTTGTTATTTGAGCAGCAGAATAACTGCGGATGAGTTAAGTAGATAGGGTAAAAAACACTGATTGGAACAAGTAAGAAAAGTATCTCCGAAAAAGAGAAATTTGCGAAATTGACTGAATGCTACGGTGTCTTTTGTAAAGATATGCTACAGATTTCTGGAAGCGCTTTGTGGATCTCCCCCTTCATAGGCCAGGTGTGGACTACACAAAGCTAACAGCTGCTCGAGTAGCAGAATATTTGTGGGGTCCACTTCCCTTTATATCTTTTTTTTTTTTAGGATAAGTGGTAGTTTAAGTTTCTCTGATGAACAATCATCAGTCGACTCGCAGATACCGAAATCAGACAGCATTCACAATAAAGACAACAAGAGTATCCAAAGTTTATCAGTAAATTATCGAAATATTCGTAACAAAGCTCCCGCATTTATTGCTCTCTACGAAACGTCTCGTTCTCAAATTACTCTAGAGACCCGTAGCTGACTGGAACCCTGACCGTAAAGCTAAGAGATATTTAGTGACTCATTTACCGTTCATCGAAAAGACGGATTACACGTCATAGGTGGAACTGTATTCATTACAGTTGACGCAAGTTTTGTCTCTATTAAGATAAAATTTGAGTGTGATAGTCAAGATATCCGGACCTGTCTAACGAGTATAGGGGAAATCTACTTAATTGTCGGGTGTTCTTACGGGTCATTCGAATCTGCAGTGACAGTTTAGTCATTCAAACAAACAAACTGCTGCAGTCGCAAGTTCGAATCCTGCCTCGGGCATGGATGTGTGTGATGTCCTTAGGTTAGTTAGGTTTAAGTAGTTCTAAGTTCTAGGGGACTGATGACCTCAGATGTTAAGTCCCATAGTGCTCAGAGCCATTTGAACAGCAGGCACACATCGTTCGTTGAAGGCACATCGGTAAACAGATAACATGGTACAATGCTCTCGTAATTTATAAAGCAAATTTCAGTTTATATTAACGATTTCTCTAACACAATTGTTTACAGTTACTGTTCACTCACATTTGCAATTAATTTGAAGTCCATAATAATTAGCAATTGCCTCTGTTGTATCGTAAATGGTTAACTATGGGTGTAAAACTGAACTAACTTTTTGTAGTTTCTTTGTATATGCTTGCTAATAGCATCTATATTTTTGCATATTCTGGAATTCCGCAGTAGTGTGGAATTCAGTTAATGTTTTCAGTCTGCTAATGTTAAATACGATGAATTTGGTATGCAATCGAAACTGCTACTTCGCCTGAAGACCTATGTACGTGTTCTTTATTAAACTATTTCGCGGACGTTCCTTCCAATTATGTCGACATTTCGTTAGGAATTGTGGAAACACCAGAAGAAAAGGAACTAATTCAGACAACACTGTGAATTGTGGTGTGAACGATGATTTTTGTGCTAAATAAAGTCCAAAACAATAAACAGGGTTCCTTCTAACCCCAAGGAAACCATGTGCAATAATGGTTACAGTGAGAAATACAAGGCTATAAACTTTTTCGTTAATCGAAGGTGGAGGAAATGCTTAAACATACACCATATGCATTAAGCTGGTTTTGTCTCGTAAAATACACTCCTGGAAATTGAAATAAGAACACCGTGAATTCATTGTCCCAGGAAGGGGAAACTTTATTGACACATTCCTGGGGTCAGATACATCACATGATCACACTGACAGAACCACAGGCACATAGACACAGGCAACAGAGCATGCACAATGTCGGCACTAGTACAGTGTATATCCACCTTTCGCAGCAATGCAGGCTGCTATTCTCCCATGGAGACGATCGTAGAGATGCTGGATGTAGTCCTGTGGAACGGCTTGCCATGCCATTTCCACCTGGCGCCTCAGTTGGACCAGCGTTCGTGCTGGACGTGCAGACCGCGTGAGACGACGCTTCATCCAGTCCCAAACATGTTCAATGGGGGACAGATCCGGAGATCTTGCTGGCCAGGGTAGTTGACTTACACCTTCTAGAGCGCGTTCGGTGGCACGGGATACATGCGGACGTGCATTTTCCTGTTGGAACAGCAAGTTGCCTTGCCGGTCTAGGAATGGTAGAACGATGGGTTCGATGACGGTTTGGATGTACCGTGCACTATTCAGTGTCCCCTCGACGATCACCAGTGGTGTACGGCCAGTGTAGGAGATCGCTCCCCACACCATGATGCCGGGTGTTGGCCCTGTGTGCCTCGGTCGTATGCAGTCCTGATTGTGGCGCTCACCTGCACGGCGCCAAACACGCATACGACCATCATTGGCACCAAGGCAGAAGCGACTCTCATCGCTGAAGACGACACGTCTCCATTCGTCCCTCCATTCACGCCTGTCGCGACACCACTGGAGGCGGGCTGCACGATGTTGGGGCGTGAGCGGAAGACGGCCTAACGGTGTGCGGGACCGTAGCCCAGCTTCATGGAGTCGGTTGCGAATGGTCCTCGCCGATACCCCAGGAGCAACAGTATCCCTAATTTGCTGGGAAGTGGCGGTGCGGTCCCCTACGGCACTGCGTAGGATCCTACGGTCTTGGCGTGCATCCGTGCGTCGCTGCGGTCCGGTCCCAGGTCGACGGGCACGTGCACCTTCCGCCGACCACTGGCGACAACATCGATGTACTGTGGAGACCTCACGCCCCACGTGTTGAGCAATTCGGCGGTACGTCCACCCGGCCTCCCGCATGCCCACTATATGCCCTCGCTCAAAGTCCGTCAACTGCACATACGGTTCACGTCCACGCTGTCGCGGCATGCTACCAGTGATAAAGACTGCGATGGAGCTCCGTATGCCACGGCAAACTGGCTGACACTGACGGCGGCGGTGCACAAATGCTGCGCAGCTAGCGCCATTCGACGGCCAACACCGCGGTTCCTGGTGTGTCCGCTGTGCCGTGCGTGTGATCATTGCTTGTACAGCCCTCTCGCAGTGTCCGGAGCAAGTATGGTGGGTCTGACACACCGGTGTCAATGTGTTCTTTTTTTCCATTTCCAGGAGTGTATGATCATGAAACGTATGAATGAAGGACACGTTTACATGAAGTACAAAATATGCACCAAAACGAATGTTGCAAATGTCTGAAAGAAAAACTATTCCAATGGCTTAGAACTGCTTGTGAAAGCCAGTATGTCGTAACGAGGGAGATCTACGAGACTGGGGATCTGAATTGCAAAAGAGATGAAATTGCTCATTTCATGGCTTCTTTGACTTGGTTAAACGTACTCAGGGCATTATACGAGAAAAGAAGTCGCAAAATTACGTAGTTTACCTTACCTAAACATGCAGAGAAGATGAAATAGATATTTTTTTTTATAAGTCTTCTGACTGGCTTCATGTGGCCTGTCATGAGTTCCTCTCCTTTTCATCTCACAGTAGCAATTTCTTCCTACATCCTCAATTATCTGTTGCATGTATCCCAGTTTCTGTTAGATCTAAAATTTTTACCTTCTACAGCTCCCTCTAGTACCAAGGAAGTTATTCCCCGACGTCTTCACAGTTGTCCTGTCAAATTGTCCCTTTTTCTTGTCAGTGTTTTCCATATATTCCGGTCTACGCCGATTCTGAAGAAAACTTCCTCCTTACTTGTCTTAACTGTCGATCTTATTTTCAAAATTTTCTAAGGCACCACATAAAAAATGCTTCGATTCTCTCCTGTTCCCGTCTTCTTACGCCGTGTTTCACTGCCATACAATGCCACGCTCCAATCGTAAATTGTCAGATATTCCTTCCTGAAGTTATGTTCTCAGTTTGATACTGGTGGACTTCTCTTAGCCAAGAATGCCCTCTGTGCAAGTGCTAGTCTACTTTTTATGTCCTCCTTTCTCTGTATAGGCAGCAGAATCCCTTAACTTCATTCTCTTTGATTTTATCCATTCCTTCTGTTTTATTTCATTTTAAGCTTTCCAAACCTCATCTAAAACCTGATTCTAATACTGCATGACCTACCTCTTCCCTACCGACTCCTGCTTCTAGTTGCCTCGTCGTCAGATACGCCCGCACCCTAATAGAGGCTCTAAGTGCACTTTTTCAACTATCTGCTCAATCTTCAGCATTTAACAGTAGAAGTTCCATTCCTCTCATAATATTACCTCCTTTGCTTCTAATTTCACCGAAGATTATTTTGACTATTGTACTAGCAAAGGCACTCCTTCCAACAATCATTTCTTTTTCAATTTCTTCACGTCTTTCTTGTAGCCATTTCGCCGAAGCTTCCCTGCACTTACTATTTATTCAATTCCAAACTGACTTGTACTTCTACTTCTACATTCCTGATATTCCCTAAAAATTTTTGTAGTTCTAATTTTCACCGATCAAGTGAGGTATTCCTTCTGTTACGCAAGGTTTCTTCGCAGTTACTTTCTTAGTGCCTATGTTTTCCTTTACAACTGCTATGTTTGCCCTTTTTAGAGGTGTCCGTTCTTCCTCAACTGTACTGACTGCTGAACTATATCTTATTGGTGTAACTATACCCTTAGAGAAGTTCAAACTTATCTCATATCCCACTTCTTAGCGTGTTGTTCTTTCTGACTAATCTCTACTCTTCATCGCTACTACACTGTGATCTGAGTCTATATCTGCTCCTGGGTGCGCCTTACAATCCAGTATCCGATTTCGGACTCTCTGCCTGATCATAATGTAATCTAACTGATCTCTTCCCGTGGCACCTGGCCTTTCTGAAGTATAATTCATCCTCTTGTGATTCGTGAATCGAGTATTCACTATTATTAGCTGAAATTTCTTTCTGTCTCCTCTTTCACTGCTTGTTCCAAGCCGATATTCTCCTGTAAACTTTTCATCTGCTCTTTCCCCCACAACTGCATTCCATGTCTATTAGTTTTTGATCTGCCTTTAAGCACCGTATTGCCCTTTCATTATCGCGATAGGCTTTCTCTGTTGCTTTATCTTCAGCTTACGACGTCGGCATGTATACTTGAGCTATCTTTGTCGGTTTTGGTTTACTGTAGATTCTGATAATACCGTATCTGTCAATAAACTTTTCACAGTAACACACTGTCTGCCCTTTCATTCTATTCATAATGAATCGTACTCCCGTTACAGCATTTTCAGCTGCTGTAGATAAGATCCTATACTCATCTGACCAGAAATCCTGGTCTTCTTTCTATTTCACTTCACTGACCCTTACTGTGTCTACATTGAGCCTTTGCATTTCCCTTTTCAGATTCTCTAGCTTCCCTAACACGTTCAAGCTTCTGACATTCAAAGGTCCAACTTATAGAACTTTAATCTTTCCTTTGTTATTCGATCTTCTCTCTTGGTCTCCTCCCCCTTCGCAGTTCCTTCCAGGAGATCCGAATGGAGGATTAATCCGGAATCTTTTGCCAACGGACAGATAATGATGACACTTTTTCAATTACTGACACATGCCCTCTGCATACACCTTACGCTTTTTAATGCAGTTGTTTACACTGCCTTCTGCATCCTCAAGCCATTGATAATTGCTGATTCTTTCCCTTTTAGGGACAGTTTCCCACCCCAAGCGCAGGAGAATAACCTGAAACTCCGTCAGCTCCTCCACACTCTTCGGCAAAGCCGTTGGCAGAATGAGGGTATAAAATGATACAGTGAAATTCATTGCTGACGTAAAGGCGAAGCTTCTCCTTATCCCCTAAAAGCTGCGTACAATCAGTCAGGTTTTGTGCAAACCACACGTTATCATTTCTAGCGAATAAGGACAGAGTCGCTTCTGCAGTCGATGAAAGCTACGCCTCATTCATATACAACAATGCCAGTGATAATTGTCAATGTATTTATGTTTCCGTTGCTCTGCCTCTGTCGCCAGGAACAGCGAATCAAATTAGGACCAGAAATGTAAGAAAAGGACTGTTTTCTTGCAAATGGCTTGTTATGGTCGGAGACTGTGGGAGTTTTGCCCTGGGCATAACGATATCCCTATCAATAGAGCGACCTTAGAAGACTGAATATAACTCAGACAACACCCGGAACTAATACCGTGATTCAGCTTGTTAATTAAAATATTTTTCAATAGTGTAAAACTTTTTCCAACAAATTGTCGACAGCACCATTTTCGACAGCTCTTTTTTCATTCCAGGGTTATCAGGGGATCCATATCGTTAAACTTCAGTCATTCCTGCGTTCTCAGGTTGCACGATGGCATTTTTACGATAGTGATCAAGTATAATTGGCACGTAGCACAATATGCAGAACGACGGCCACGACCATTTCTTACTCCATTCGAGTTCTGTCTAAATAAAACCAGTAATTATTGTGAAGTTCCTGAATGCACTCATTTTTCTTTTATCAGGTGTGCTTGGTGTAACAAATACACTCCTGGAAATCGAAATACGAACACCGTGAATTCATTGTCCCAGGAAGGGGAAACTTTATTGACACATTCCTGGGGTCAGATACATCACATGATCACACTGACAGAACCACAGGCACATAGACACAGGCAACAGAGCATGCACAATGTCGGCACTAGTACAGTGTATATCCACCTTTCGCAGCAATGCAGGCTGCTATTCTCCCATGGAGACGATCGTAGAGATGCTGGATGTAGTCCTGTGGAACGGCTTGCCATGCCATTTCCACCTGGCGCCTCAGTTGGACCAGCGTTCGTGCTGGACGTGCAGACCGCTTGAGACGACGCTTCATCCAGTCCCAAACATGCTCAATGGGGGACAGATCCGGAGATCTTGCTGGCCAGGGTAGTTGACTTACACCTTCTAGAGCGCGTTCGGTGGCACGGGATACATGCGGACGTGCATTGTCCTGTTGGAACAGCAAGTTCCCTTGCCGGTCTAGGTATGGTAGAACGATGGGTTCGATGACGGTTTGGATGTACCGTGCACTATTCAGTGTCCCCTCGACGATCACCAGTGGTGTACGGCCAGTGTAGGAGATCGCTCCCAACACCATGATGCCGGGTGTTGGCCCTGTTTGCCTCGGTCGTAAGCAGTCCTGATTGTGGCGCTCACCTGCACGGCGCCAAACACGCATACGACCATCATTGGCACCAAGGCAGAAGCGACTCTCATCGCTGAAGACGACACGTCTCCATTCGTCCCTCCATTCACGCCTGTCGCGACACCACTGTAGGCGGGCTGCACGATGTTGGGGCGTGAGCGGAAGACGGCCTAACGGTGTGCGGGACCGCAGCCCAGCTTCATGGAGACGGTTGCGAATGGTCCTCGCCGATACCCCAGGAGCAACAGTGTCCCTAATTTGCTGGGAAGTGGCGGTGCGTTCCCCTACGGCACTGCGTAGGATCCTACGGTCTTGGCGTGCATCCGTGCGTCGCTGCGGTCCGGTCCCAGGTCGACGGGCACGTGCACCTTCCGCCGACCACTGGCGACAACATCGATGTACTGTGGAGACCTCACGCCCCACGTGTTGAGCAATTCGGCGGTACGTCCACCCGGCCTCCCGCATGCCCACTATACGCCCTCGCTCAAAGTCCGTCAACTGCACATACGGTTCACGTCCACGCTGTCGCGGCATGCTACCAGTGTTAAAGACTGCGATGGAGCTCCGTATGCCACGGCAAACTGGCTGACACTGACGGCGGCGGTGCACAAATGCTGCGCAGCTAGCGCCATTCGACAGCCAACACCACGGTTGCTGGTGTGTCCGCTGTGCCGTGCGTGTGATCATTGCTTGTACAGCCCTCTCGCAGTGTCCGGAGCAAGTATGGTGGGTCTGACACACCGGTGTCAATGTGTTCTTTTTTCCATTTCCAGGAGTGTATATTTGCCGTCGAACTGACACTTCGCATTTTTGTTACGACTGCAGGGAATTGAGAAGGAACTGTGTCATTGGTAGCAAAATATACATTACTCAAAAGTTGTTTTAAGACCTATACTACAGATATTGTTATAAAATTTTTAATGTCACCAAATTAAAGTCTCTATTGACGGATTTTCCCTGTAATGTAACATAATACATTGCTCTTATTTTGTTTCCTCTGCTAGTCTCTTGTGTAACAATTACATCTGCAGTTACTCAGCAGCCGATACGAACTGAAAATTATTAAAATAAATTTTTAATTTCAGACATTTCTGGTAAATTTTAAGAACCTAAAATTCACATGTGTGCACTTTGGACTTCGCTCTAATCGTCACGACGTCCTCTTGTTATGACGGTGTCTGCTTATTCACCTACTCGCATGTTGGCTCCAAGAGCCGTAGAAACCGTTGTTGTAAGTGGTTCCTCATGCAGGAAAAATGAATGACATTAAAAAAAAACTTGCAATGCTCCTTAGCAGCTAAAATTTTGTCAGCGCGTTTCTGTTGGTATGCTCTTCCTGTGTGAAAACTTTATGGATAGGTTTCAACATTTCGCAATAGACCATTCACTTGCCAATTTAGTGAACTCAGATCCTAAACAGAATTCTAAAACTGATGAATTATGGGAAAAGGTTATTCGTTTACAACTCGAAATTATCATGTTGTCTCAGCAGGAAAATGTGGCACAGGAAGAGGGTTCTGTTCATTGGCATGTGAATCAGCTTAAAAAATCGAGGTATAAGATTAAGGGTGATTTGACAAGTTGCCTCACCCTCTGTGGTCTGTGGCACAGAGGATCCCAAGCATATCCGTTGATACTGATGAATAAGTGGTTGATTTGTTGTGGCTAACAGTGTGCTTTCAGGACCAAGAATTCACACTGTGAATCACCTATTCGGTGATATTCCACATCATTTACCCTCTGACTAGTGGTAGATTAAGTAGAATAAATAGAAGTGAAACATTTAGTACGTCCAGAAGGAGACTGTTAGAAGAAAACCTGTGTATCTGATACCACTTGATCTTGCGAGTCAATATTTATAGTTCTTTCATGGAAATAAAGAAATACTGGTGCGGTATTTGATTATATCCGAATCGCTATGATGACATTGTTCCTTAACACTTCGGAGTCGGAAGCAGTATATGAGGAATTAGAAAGGTTTCGCCAGGAGGGCAAGTCACGAATTCTGTTTTCAAGCAAGCCGCACACATGCGTTAGGTTAGTGATGAGCATCATCTAATAAGGGTGAAAAAACTGACCACTGGCAGTATAGCCAACCGAATTCAAAGTTATATTGTTTGAGTTCGTGCTTTCGGTACAACCAGACCGGCACTTGGTGTAGGACTGCTCGGTACCAAAGGTGGGCAGACTTTGCGTCGTACAGGTGCAGGCTGGTGTAGGAGAATACACGGCTTAGTAACACACTGCAGTCCGTGTTACCTACTTTGAACCTTGAACCAGGTTATACATTATTGAACTCAGGGACCGGTGCGTCACTTACGGATTCAAAATATCTATATCTTCCTGGTGTGCAGTAGACACACGTGTGGCGAAGGTTTGCCTGAATCGTAACATTCAGAGGTTGTCCTAGAGCTTGCTGTAATCGAACAGTTGAGCGTGGATGTGCTCCTGAGACGCGATTTTTTTGAGCGAACTGGATGGGTAATAAATTATGAAAAAAGGGTCATCATGTTTTAATTTAGGTCAGGTGAGAAGTGAGTTTGTTGTAAACATAAGCGGTATCATCGGGAGTGCCCTGTGGAGGCGGAGCTGTCCCCCTTCAACATCATTTACTCGCAGAATAGAACCGGGCTCTGTTGGAGGTCATGGGACGATATACGAAGTAATGAGCGACGGGCTGAGGCCAATGGGATACCGTAAAGGTTTTGATGACGGATTACGTTGTAGTACGACAGTCTCAATATCGCTTGCCACCATTAGGGAAATGACGTAAAGTATTTGTTAACTTCCAGTTAAAAGAGAAATCTGGCCTTCAATATTCACCTACGGATCGCCGATATTCAAGGTACCCAAGTGCAGAGGGTAAGGATAGCGACCTCAATCAAAAGGTTATTCTGGAATCAGTACCACTGCCTGATCTCCATAAATGATTTCCTGGCGTCCAGTGCTTTACCATCTGAGCCAGGCCTGCCACCAGGTGTCTCTCGCAGATGAGTCTTAGGCACTGATAACATTTTGCATAGATCGGAACCTGTTCGAGTATAGCCATAGCTATTTCGGATTGGCTTTAGGTGCAGCTGTACTGTCGCGAATTTTACCTTTCGTACTGGCTGACCTAAAATTTAAAGTTATCTATAACTACCTGGAGCGACATTCTGGTTTATAGCAAAACCTTTAATGACCTCCTGGACCATGTAGGATAAGTGCTTTGTCGTCTACGTGAAGTGTGGTTAATGGTAAAAATCATCCAAAGTCGACTAGTTTAAAGGATATTTCTGGGTCATACACTATCCGCCAAAGGTGTGAGAGCAGACAATTCTCGAACGAGAGGAATGTATCTAGATTCATGGTCATGGTAAACCTTTTTGAAAATTCATTCACAATCTCGCATGGTACAATTCAGGCTGGTGAGGGCACTTGAGTATGGATTGATCGCCAGGCACATTGGTTGCGCGTAGTTGAAGCCCCAAGAAACTCGTAATGTCACTACTTAATGTAATACGGTGTAATATTTCGGCAGCGAGTACCAGCGATGATGCGCTACCTTAACTTGAGTATGGATTGATAAATCAGGCACATCGGTCGCGCGTAGTTGAAGCCCCAAGAAACTCGTAATGTCACTACTTAATGTAATATGAGTGTAATATTTCGGCAGCGAGTACCAGCGATGATGCGCTACCTTAACTTGGTACGACAAAGCTCTTTGCTCTGCCGACAACGCTCTTTGCTGAGAAAAAAAAGGAGCATCTATGTTTTTCTCTTGTAATTGTTGGAGATAAGAAATGGCAATTGGACATTACGTCTTTTTTGAGGTCAGATAAGTTTGCTAGTAGAAGTAATTTGAAGTGCAGAGGTCAACACATCATAACGATTATCAAGAATAAATATTGAATTTGGGGAAAAATGGAACGTTAATATTTTTACGAACCTTTATTCGATGTTGGATCCTCGGACCTTCATAAAAACTATTAGTGTGTTTAGCAACCCAGTGCATAGTGATTTATTCGCGAATTAACAATATTGGGTGAATCTGCTACTATCATGGTCCGAACGACGCGCAATATTTCGCTGTCAGCTTGTATGTTCAAGACGTACTCTAAGCGACCAATTTGTTAGTCAGAATATATCATACTGCCAGTGTTGTTCAACCTTATCATTCTGAGATTGTGAATATTGTAGCTGCTAAAGGAGACGGTGTCTTCATTGCGAGGTGTAGCAGTTTTCTCCGACTTTGCCTGGCGTTCTCTGAGAAGCGAAGAAACAGAAACCTCCGACCACCAACCCATCCTCTACCTAACCCGTTCTCTCTTTACAGCAGCCACGAAGAAAACACATTCATGTATGGTCAAATTTTTCCACAGATTGTTTGTATTACACAGGTAAAAATTTTATGATGTATGCATCTAGCAAAAAAAAAAAAAAAAAAAAAAAATTGAAAACAGAGTTGTTTTTTTTTTAATGTGGTACCTGTCTTAGTCAAAGACAAAAATCAAAGAGCAAGGAAATTAATTAATAATTTTTGGTTTTGCATAGCAGTTTTATTTCAGAGTCCTGGTTAACAATTATGCACCAGGTTTTGTGTTCTGGGAATTTAAGCAGTTTTGTTTTGCCACTGCTATAACCCATGCCACCACCATCCCTTATGAGCCACAACCTTCTGTTGCTGAACGTGTTAATTGTAATTTAAACTCAGCTTTGGTCATTTACGACATGAAGTTACAGACGAAGTGGGTGAGCTGTGCTGGCCCGAGCTTATGCGTTGGTTTAAACATTGACTATTACTCTGCATTTGGTTTCCCGCGGTTATTGCGGTTCTGCCGTGGCTATTCCTCTTTCTACGTGTGGCAGCAGCGGTGTGTATCAGTACTCGCACCTTGCACTATCTTTGGTGTGGTGCTTCTGGTTTCCGGCTAGCCGATGTGCGGCAGTCCGTCGGTTGGTGTGGATCAGTGAGGAAATCGTTGAGTGGCGCAGGGGGTCGGGCCCACTGGCGGTCTCTAGCAGTGTCGGACTGTGCGGGAGCTGTTCCGATTGCTACGGGTTCCTGGCTCGCTGACCCAGGACATCGAAGTTGAGTGATAATTTATTAACCGAAGCCAGACTATTCACATTGTGCTGATCGTTTTCATGGTTGGCTGTTGGGGGTATTCCCGTGAGCAACAGCGAGTGTTCGAGTTGGCGAAAGTTTGGCCAAGTGGAGTTTAACTGTATTTTGGTTATTTGAAGTCCAAGTGCACGATCGGAATTTTCTGCCTTGTGGCCGTTAGCGTTCCGGTTACCTGCCCTGGCCGCTGACGTAATATTCAGGCAATGTCCCTTCCTCACAGTGTTGTCACTGTCCATCATGTATGTGTAGTTTTGACAGCTTATGCATACTTGGTTGTGGGCTGCGAAGCCTTTTACGATTTGGATTTGGAGTTCCTTGTGTACTGTTTGGGTGAAAGGCAAGTCGTCTTATCAGTGGGTCCGTTGACTGTCTCTTGGTTGGGTTGCCGCCGGATTTTACATAGTTGGACCGACTGCCTGTCTCCCCTCAGCGAACATTAATATTTCAAGTGCAGACCGACCTCCGCAAACTCCTGAGCGCTGCTGGCTGTACTGCCTTTTCTTATTGGTGTTTGATTGTGTATTTTAGTGACTTATAACCAACTGTTTTAATTTCTATGCTATTAGTCTGGTTTTAAATAATGGGCTTTCAGACGCTTTAAATTTGAAAGTTATTTACTTGTCAAGTCTTGCATTGTTTGGGCCTTCAGCCTCATTTAAAACATTTTTTTTTGGATAAAGCTTTGGGCTTTCTGCGTTTTGAAAATTTATTGTAGTTGTGTTTTTCAATAATGGGCCCTCAACCGCCTTAAAATTTAAATTCCTTACTTGTTAAATCTTAGATTGTTTAGGCTTTCAGCCTGTGTAAAACATTGTTTATAGATAAATCTTTGCCCCTTATGCCTGCTAAAAATTATTTTAGTTGTTTTAAGTAATCAGCCTTCAGCCGTTTTTAAATTAAAGTTCTTGTCTTTCAAGTATCAGACTGTTTGGGGCTTGGGTGGCTCAGATGGTAGAGCACTTGGCCGTGAAAGGCAAAGGTCCCGAGTTCCAGTCTCGGTCCAGCACACAGTTTTAATCTGCCAGTGATTTCCATAATTATTCACAGTTGCTAATTTTACGCGAACTGCGTTTGCCATATGGCAGTGATAAAAGTGGTAGTGCGACCGCCAGACAAGATGTGAGGAAACGCAGATCAGCAAATCGTAAGTAATTACTTTTTTCACCAAAAAATCGCGAAGTGAACTGTTTAATAATCAAACTGTATCGTTATAGATCCCACTGATGATGCCTTAGAACAGGAGAGGGCTAAACGCGTGTGGGAGAAATAAAGTAACTAGCAGCAGTTTTATTTACAAAACAAGTATTTTTGTGCTTGCTGCGGAGGATGGCCAAACAAAAAAACTTGTCCTTTCCCATTGTTACGTCGCGTTGTGTTGTGTTAGTGCAAACGTGCGTGTAGAATTCTGTTGCCGCAAGTGTTCAAATTGTCCATTACTCGTTACTGTTCGCAATTCTAATTATCTAGTGAACAGATAGTACCCAGTTGGGTTGGCAAACGGTTTTTCATTTATTTCACAAGTATTACCAAAGGCGATTGTTTTGCATCCCGAATCCTGCGGTAGCCCATTTCGTTAAAACAATGCGTGAATGATTGCACAGTTCTTCATAATTGAACTAAATGTACCTGAAAGCAGAGTAGGTGGGATAAGTTTCTCTCAGAGGTAACTTGTAGTGAATCTCTCTGTCACAAACAGTGTTACACTTTTCTTTGGAATCGATATCCTTGCCAAATTTTACTTTAAGTTAGGCAACCATGAACGCGGTAAAAAATTATTTTCGCAGATGACAATTATATAAAGGGGGACGTTACTCGTGGTTACGTTGGTATCAGGAAAATTTAAATCTAGGGATTGTCTACTGGCCGAATTTAATAATACATTATTTTCGAAACGAGCAAAGAGTGGTCCCGTGATGATATCGCAAGTGCAGAGAAGAAATCACGCTGGTGGAGGATAATAAAATTTGCTTCAATCAACAATAGTAATTTAAATGATGGAGTGGGGATCGAACTAAGGATGCTGCGTAACGTGGAATCCGTTATTGAAGATCGGGATGCACTCGTGCATCACAGACGATTCCACGGGAATGCGAATATTACAGCAGAGGAATTTCATGCTCTGGCAAACGCCACGGCATATAGTACGTTTATTAAGACCGAAGCAGTTGACGACGGATACGAACAAGTTAACAATGAACCCCAATTAGGAGCACAACCGATCACTCTGCGAAAAATGAATAACTTGTTAAGTATTTTACTTGCTAGAATGGAGGTACCAGAAAAGAAAATAGATGCTCAGGGAATATCGATTGAAAAGAAAATAGATGCACAAGAAAAGAAAATAGATGCTCAGAAGACATCGATTATAAGCGATATAGAGCCACAGTCAAAGAAACTAGGTGAACCAAACACCATTGTCAGTTACAATATTGTTAGAATGGACAAAAAATTATATTTCTTAAAGAATGCAAAGGAATCTTAAATGTCACATGACGACAGTGCAGTCGCAATTTCCGATTTGAATCGGAAACAGTTAAGATCCAAGAAATGTTTGAATCTATCGATGAGGACAAAAAAAGGCAATTGAAGGATTGACTTAAAGAACAGATAGCTACGGCGCAACAGGATAAGCGATTGAAGTGTCAGATATGAAAAAAATAGTATCGACATTTGATATGAAACTTGACCGCCAAAATGGTGAGTACAGTAGCGAACGTTGAACTTCTGTAACAGTCTAGGGTAAACAAACTTTCGTATCGTGTAGTGTAGGCAGTACCGATTTATTTGTGAAGGAAGAGCGTTTCTATCCACTCAAAAATCAGGGTGCTGATCATCCGTCAGGTTTTAGTAAAATTTGAGAAATGTTATTGTCAACAATGTGGACAGAGAAGCAATAGAAAAATATCGTCATCGACGTGCCTGCAGAAGAGTCCATATGCGGACCAAGTTTTGGTCCGCAAATGAAATATTTGCGAGACCGACGATCAGAATCGGTTACCCGGTGGAAGCTTTGTATGACTCTACCCGACGACTCCAAGCGGGACATTGGCAGCAATTACGAGACCATTACTGGATTTTTAGTAAAAGTGGGAACTAAGACAACTGGCGGAGTAACAGCGAAAATCTTAGAAATCGGAATCATAAGAACGGAGAGTGAATGACAAGGAGAAAGCAAACAGAAAATTAATTTGTCCATTGTCCACACCAATAAACCGTAGATAACATCACCTGTGCGAACATGGACCTACACAGTGATTAGCCGGAACCTTACGACCCCCGACCTACTATCGCCATAAACCGGTCCAAGCGACAGCAGCGTCTGGCGACGAAAGACTGCTAGTCGGACACACGCACGGTAAGTGCTGTCCTTGTTTAGAACGGGGAAGGAGAGCGGTCTACTTGATTTGGTCGACCGCACATCATGATGGCCCGTAGGTTCGGCACGAGCGTTTCGGAAACTGGACGACGTGGGCTGCGGAAAGTTTCATCAACACGTGGCGAAACGAAGGTGAAACCACGTAGCCGTGTTGTGGGAATGAATGGGCACGCCCTTTTGCAAATGTCGGACTTCGTAGGCTACAAAGGTTGGTAAAACAGTACGGCGAACAGTGGGGGAGCTAACATGAGACTAATACTGATCAGAGTGCCAGAGTGTCTGAACCCACTGTACACCGAACACTTTTAAAACCGGGTCTCCGCAGCCGACAACTCACCCATGTCCTAATGTTAACATCTGAACTGAAATGGGCACGTGACAATCGACATTGGACATCGGTGTTGTGGCAGAGCGTTGCAAGGTCTCATAATCACAACACCGTTTTTATCATGTCGATGGGAAGGCATGAATCCGTAGTCTCCCAGGGGAACAGCTCCTTGATACCTGTACTGTGGGCGTAGACAAGCTGGCGGCGGCTCCATTATCCTCTGGGTCACATTCACGTGACCATCAGTGGGTCCAGAGGAGATCGTGCAAGGTGCCACGACGACCGAGGAGTATCGTACACTGATGGCAGACCTCGTGCACCCCTTCATGACGATCGTGTTACCGACGGGGTGGCATTTTCAACAAGATAATGAGCAAGTCGCAAGGCAAGGTGTGTAATGGATTGGTTCAAGGAACGCAGTGGTGAGGTCCAGTTGATGTGCTGGCCCCCAACTCGCCAGATCGTAACCTGATTGAACACGTCTAGGATGTGATTCAATGTGGTGTCAGAGCTCATCAGCTGTCGACAGGACGTTAAACCATGCTTTGCCTTCCGCCCTGCCTTCCACATCTCTAGTGATAACGTGGCAAATACAATCTCTGTGGAGATACATGTATTTCCTCTGTGCACTAAAGCGAGAAGGTAGATCAGCGCGGAATGCATTATGCTTTTAAGTACTGAATTGGAGATCGGTTTAGTAAATTGCAGTCTGTCAATTTACTATTATAAATCTGATGACCAAAAGTAGCTTCCTCCAATAAGACATTTAGGCCTACAGTCGTTGATTCTGATGGATACTATGTTTCCCAAAAATGCATATTAATTGTTCTCTTTTGCTGATGTGAGAACCACGGAGAAGAGCACAAAAGGAACAGGACGGAGGTAATAAGACTGCTCTACCTCTACGTTCACCGGAACTAACTAGCTACACTCAAGGATACTGAAGTTCTCAGCCAGATCCTGTAAAGCCGTGTTACGTATTCTAGAGAATCCGATTAGTCTGCAATACCCCCGCTGCTTGTGACATGGTGCTACTGAGAATCCTTTCAGATTACCTATTCTGCATACTTATGCTGTCTTTGAACTGTTTTTTCCGACATACGATAGATTAAGGAATCCACTGACGATTTTGGAGGCAAAAGCTGTGCGATTTTTTCAAGAAGTTAATTGCAGACCAGTGTTGCTCTTCGATGCTTGCAACTACCACGTGATATGCACTCTAACACATCAAAAACTTTCTCAGTATAAACAATGGCCTGATCAAACAGCTTCTTCTTGACAGCCAAGGTGTTTTCCATACGAGACACCACTTAGATAGGGCACCACATTGTCTAACGAATTAGTTGGCCACTACACCGCCACATGCAGCATATAAACACTCAACGGCGTTCTCTCAAATTGCAAGTTGAAATTGGTACTACACACACTCTGACTTATCAGTCTACTGATGAACGACGTGTACACAAAAGAGTCTATCGTTGACGAGTTACAATATTCAAATACCGTATTTGAAATGCCGGCAGGTGAGTAGTCGTTCGAATCAACGTGTGTGTAGCTACTAACCACGTCTTGCGAGTGACAACTTATATTCAAAATGGAATCGATTCGATATGTAAATGTGTTCACTAGCTGGCAGTGCCGAATATCAATTTAAGCTAGTTTACAATCGAAAGTAAGGTTTGTCGAGGAAGATTTCATCAAGAAGAAGCAGTTGTAGCCCAAAGACTGGTATAATCCAATTCTTCACTGTAACTTGTCTGTACTGTTTACTGTCCACACTTCTTTTCTGTACAAGCCTGTATTCCAAATACTTTCAGGGAAGACTATCCCCACCGTTTAATTTTATATTTCATGTAGAAAAGATCTTTTACCAGAAACTGTTTTATTTCCTTTGTCTGGAGCCTGTATCCTGTCTACTATGGCCACCACGTTAATTTGCTAACGGAATAGTGAAGTTCATCTACCCTTTCAGCATCTCATTTCGTAATTCATTCCTCAGCATCACTTGGTTCAGTTCGACACATCTTGCTTGACTTTTATTGATGTTCATTAAGTAATTTACTTCTAAGACAAAATTCATTCTGTTCAACTAATATTCAAACTTCTTTGCCGTCTCTGGCAACATTACATTATTTGTGCTCCAACTAGTCGTTCCCGTTTCAAATTTCTCTGTGGTCCCTTTACTACTTATCATCTACTCAACTTTATTTGCTTCGACTAAGGTCTTTCATTACTTTGTCAAACACTTCTCTCAGTATTGTACGTCCATAAATATAATATATGCATTTTGTGCCATTTAAGTAACAGAATTATTAATCTTTAACTCTCTATTGTAATGTATATATATTCAAAAAATCTGTTTTCATATGTGCATTTCTTGTGCACTTGAGATGTTCCACACCATAGTGGCTACCGTATCGCGTGATTGAACAATGGAACACGCAACTAACTAACTAACTAACTATCTTGTGATCTACTTCCTCTTTCGTTTCCATAATATTGCCTTCATGTTTTTATCTTTTATACAGGTCTCCTATTTATTCGCTCCCTGAATTTCGTAGTACTAGTTTGCCATATGAGTTCTTAATATTGACCCTACTGCTTCTCTTCTCTTCGATGTTTAATTTTCAGACATATGTAGCCAGTTTTGGTTGTTTCATTTGCTACTTTTTTATATTTTCACCTATCGTCAACCAAAATGAGTATCTCATGTGTTATACACACATTACAAGTAACCCTTACCTTTTTGCCTGTTTGATACACTGCATGTATCAAAGCTACCCATTTACTGTAATTACATCCCCTGTTATATTCAATACTTGTCGAATGCTACGTTGAACATTAGCAACAACCATTTGTTATTTCAGTTTACAAGTTCCACCTGCTTAATGAGCTACTTTTCCCTACAGTTCATAATGAGTATGTTATCGTCAGACTTAGTGTCTGCTTTTGAAACTCTTTTCCTCTTCAAAGACTGATTTCATCTGCTCTTATCATTTTGTTGGTTACCGAAACTTTCTGGTGTCTCCTCGTGTAGAGCCTTACACGAATTTTAAATATAGTATTCCTGTCTGACCATTTTGTCCTACATTTCCTTCTTTTCATTTTCTTACTGTATAATTTCAGTCCCAGATGAAAATTACAGTTTTCCTCTTCATGCATAAATAAGAAATTCTCTGTCATTATTCATTCTTTAAATTCTACATCTACATCTACATCCATACTCCGCAAGCCACCTTACGGTGTGTGGTGGAGGAACTTTGAGTACCTCTAACTTTTCTTCCTTCTATTCCAGTCTCGTATTGTTTGTGGAAAGAAATGCCTCTGTGTGGGCTCTAATCTCTCTGATTTTATCCTCATGGTCTCTTCGCGACATATGAGGGAGCAATATACTGCTTGACTCCTCGGTGAAGGTATGATGTCGAAATTTCAACAAAAGCCCATACCGAGCTACTGAGTATCTCTCTTGCAGGGTCTTCCACTGGAGTTTATCTATCACCTCCGTAACGCTCTCGCGATTACTAAATGATCCTGTAACGAAGGTCGTTGCTCTCCGTTGGATCTTCTCTACCTCTTCTATCAACCCTATCTGGTACGGATCCCACACCAGTGAGCAGTATTCAAGCAGTGGGCGAACAAGTGTACTGTAACCTACTGCCTTTCTATTCCGACTGCATTTCCTTAGGATTCTTCCAATGAATTTCGGTCTAGCATCTGCTTTAGCGACGATTAATTTTATATAGTCATTCCACTTTAAATTACTCCTAATGCCTACTCCCAGATAATTTATAGAATTACCTGCTTCCAGTTGCAGACATGCTATATTTTAGCTAAATGATAAATGATCTTTCTTTCTATGTATTCGCGGCACATTACACTTGTCTACACCGAGATTCAATTACCATTCCCTGCACCATGCATCAATTCGTTGCAAGTTCTCCTGCATTCCAGTACAATTTTCCATTGTTACAACATCTCGATATACTACAGCATCATTACCAAAAAGTATCAGTGAACTTACGATGTTATTCACAAGGTCATTTATATATACTGTGAACAGCAAAGGTCCTACGACACTATCCTGTGGCACAAATTCCTTCATCGTCAAAAAATATTTCTTACAAAAAAATATTTTTGCATGTTCCCATCAAATACATGTATGAGTTGTTCTACATCGTCAGGTAACTAATGGTTGGTCTACACAGTTGTAGACACTGCACAGTGCCTTATTTGACAGGTAGTATGTTACATTTTCAGCATGTAACAAATGTAGTTACCATTACAGGACTATATTCTTTGAAAGGTAAAGCACTGATACCATAGATTATCAAACAAAAGCTTTGCAGCTGGTAAAAAAAAACATTTAATATAAATTGCAGATCTTACAACAGTAGTCAACAACGAACGAAAATATGAAAAGAATGATTGTAATCAAGCGATTTGTCTGACATGTTTATCATATTGAAAACGATGTCGTGTTGTGGAATTGCGATCCACGGTGGGAGCCTAGTTGATGCGCACAAGCTCAGGTTGTTTGTAAGAGTAGATGGGAGCGCCGGCAGGATGCAGGTCCTGGTACTGGAAGCGTGCCAGGTAGCCTGGAGTGAGCGCTGGCTGCTGCAGGGCAGACAGTTCACTGGAGGTGGCCCGCTGCTGCTGCTTGGGGGCGGCGGAGACGGGGGCGGGACCGTGGGCGTAGGCGATGCGCTGCAGGCGGCCGTCTGGCTGCAGCACGTAGTACACGCCACTCTCCTCCGCCTCACGCAGCTCCGCCTTGCCGTACTGTGGGCAAAGCAAGCAACGTTATTGTAAGATGACAGGATGAAGGACCAAATGTACACTATATTCAAAAGGTTACTGTGCGAGGGTCATTTGGCGATTATGTACTGAATTTCATATTTGTTTAATATTTCATTTCTGATCAGCGTTTACAAAGAGGTCACTAACTGAATTGGACTATTTCATTATTGTATGAATAAAAAAAGTCTACACCATGTCTTATTGAATTGTTATGACCTGTTTCGACCGATTAGGAAAACAGGACTGTTGCTACTGTTATCGTGAGGTGGTCTGCCACTGCAAGGATGTGCACTAGCTGAAATGAGTGATATCAACAACCACGTATTTTAGTTTTAAATTTCAAGGTGTCCCTTTTCGACAGAAACCACTCATATGAAACGTTATATAGGCTGCCTAGTTCTACGCCTACATTTACGTTTACAGCCCCACTGTCTTTTATCTTGTATTCGCGATCCCTGTGCGATACGTGCGTTGGAGGCAGCAGAATCGTTCTCCAATCAACCACAAATGCTGACTCTCTGAATGTTTTCAATCGTATTTCACCCATAGAACGTCATCTTACCTCCAGCGATCTCTAATTGAATTCACAGAACATTTTCATAATAGTTGCATGTGGATCTGATGTTAATTTAACACAAAGTGAATAGGTCAAGATGTAATGCAGTTTGGATACATGGCCCTTGTCCTAATATACTTACGTTGTAAGGAGCCTCAGTAGTGGTGGTGGCAGCCTCAGTGGTGGTGGGGGCGGAGGTAGTGAACGTAGGCAGGTGGTAGGAGTCAGTGAGGCGGGAGAAGTCCTGTGCAGGAATGAAGAACTGTGGGCGGAAGCTGGCTGCAGAGAATCCAGAGACTGGCTGCGGGGCCGCGAATGACGGCTGCGCCTGCGACTGGGCGAAGGCCTGCGGTTGCTGCTGCTGCTTCTGCTGCGCCTGGAGCCGCTGAGGCTGGCCCGGCAGCTGGCGGGAGGGCGCGCCGTAGCTGGTGGAGGGCGCTTCGCCCGCGGCCATCGCCGCCAGCGACGCCAAGACGAATACCAGAAGGGCCTGCAGAAGGCGATGGTGAACTGGTAGTGACCAACTAGGACTTTTGTAAAAGGGGTAGTCAAATGAAAACTTTTGTGGGCTCGCCCACATATTGCCAAGGTTGTTTCTACTATGCCGGGAAGCCTCACACAATCACCATAGAGTCCACGTGCCCGCACCCCTTCCCCCATGCAACTTACATAATTTTGAAGCTTTGAAGAAAGGCAACCGTGGCTGTTGATTTGCTTCGGACGTAATGGTGCATGCCCTGGAACAGTCCTGTTTCCGTACGCAACTGTAACCACTTTTTCGTGAAGGCACTGACTCTGTTTTCTCACAGAGGGAAATTGTTTTTAACAGTTACAGGGTTTACTTTTCAAATAATGAACAGTTAGCATACTTTTTCGCTCCTGTCTCAGTTTCATTTTACTGTCTATGACTCAGATTAGTTTAAAACCGTAGTGTGCCTCACACTACTGATCCTAAAGTGTACGTTATCTGCATTAGTGATTGGAGACCAATTTCTGCAAGCGATTATCCAGGTCGCAAATGAATGTATGACTGATTTGCTTTTGAAATTATTAATGGTTTTCTAATGGCAGACATTATGAAAGTAATTGAAATTATTCAAATATGCCAGTATGAAAATATCATTCAGTGTTTTCGAACAATTAGAGATAGCCCTTCTATGAGAGAGTGGTTAGCACAGATTAGGTTGTTGGTCACAATTAATCTATGTTAATCCTTGTGATTATTGTTGATTGAACGTCTTCAGTCGTACCATAGCTTTCATAAAATGATGTTTTATGTTAATTACACATTTAATTTGTCTTGTTTAAATATTACTGACGTATTGATTCTTTTGCAAAGTTATTATGTTTTCTTGAGCGCGGTTTTTGAATGTTCTCGTACAAGGACATTACTACATCTGTATGCAATGATGGATCTGTATATAATGATGAAAGAAATCAGTGTGTGTGACAATGTTACATTCCAGAAGACAGCTTTTGTCGAATAGGGGTAAAAGAATGCTGAATGTCAAGAAACCGGATGGTTATCGACTCTAAACTCGAATCGGGACTCATCACTGAAGACAGTTCTGCTCCAGTCAGTGACATTCCAGGACGAAGACGTGTCTGGAGGCCTCCCAGACATGACTGGTATACCAGCCTCTCACAGATCATACGTCCCGACAACCATGCGTGATGATCTGACGTTTGATTTCTGTCCGTAGGAGGACTCCTTTGATTGTTATCCGCGGAACCCTAATGGCTCAGCGGTACGTCGACGATTTTCAACGCCCCGTTTCATAAACCTTCTTGGCAAGCCACCCTGGGGTTGCATTTCGGCAAGATAATGGAAATCCGAACACAGAGAGACTTTCTACTGCTTGTCTTCGTGATTGCCAAACATTGTCATGACCACCATGGACTCCAGATACCTCCCCACTTGACAAGAATTATGGACAAAGTTTTCCAGTCACCTCGGGATTTTGACGATCTAACGCTCCAGTTCGACAGAACTGGCACGATAACCTCAGGACGACACCCAACAACTCAGTCAATGCCAAGCCGAAAAACTGCTTGCATAGGGGCCAGAAGAGAACCAATGCGTTGTTGACCTGTTGAATTTTAGTCAAGCTCCTTCTCTTCAAGAAATCATTAAATTTTTTTTCGGAAATTGTAATCATTGTTTGATTTGTTTTCCCTCTCATTCGGGCAATTACTCCGTGGTGAGTCGTTTCATTTTTATCTTTCTTTAAGAGTGTATGACGTGACACTATGACGAAAGGCTATGCCGAGAATAGTCTCAAATTACTCCGGAAAAATCACAAAATATGTAGTTGGTGCGTCCGGATAGCTCGTTCCTCCTTCTAAATGACGTAAGTCATCTCGCTTCGTTCAGCGTTGTTGCTTTCACAAACAGTAACTGACTGGTCCTACACTACAACAGTTTATTTAAACGCCCTTACGAAAATAGTCGACAGTGAAAACAGCTTCGCATAACCTACTTCTCCCAGCCCAATGAGAGACAAGTCAATATCCAAAGAGAGCTTTCATTATCTTGTAACCCTCTATGAGAACTGTAAGCTAGTTAGAGATGAGGATTCATGTAGGTCACACCGATTTTCGCCTTACCCCTCTCGGGACAAATTTCTAAAGTAATATTATGAACGTTCCACATGTTCCATTGCCGGAGCCTTTGATATTTTAAAATGTGTGTGTAAATAACGATCTCAGTTGCTTTTTAGCTGTTTATTTTTCGTATCCTGCTCTTATGTGTCATTTGTGACATCAAATAGTCGCAGACAGTTGTTATCCGAGTAAGTTCGATGTCGCATGTCGCTACTGAAACGGTTTTACATGGGCCAGATAACTTCTTAAATGCGTTACTACGTCGATCAACGTGATAGGTGCTAAAGATTGAAGATTATTTTGAACAGCAGATAAGATGGTACTTCAAAATAGTTTAAAACTCACAAAACCTTTTTGTGTAGAACTAATTACTAAAAACTGAAAATTAAGAACCATGAAATATTTAGTGCACGGATTTACCTAAAAGCAAGAAATAAAATAAATTAGAGAAACGTTTGATACCCCTTTGCATGATTCTCGAACTCACTTTCATCGAATAATATGGCGATTGAGGATTTTAAGTTCAAAGGCACATCCATTGTTTCACTAGCGTATTTTATCACATATTTTCAGACAAAATATTTCGCAAAACAATTGATAGGTTAGTCTAACTATTTTTTATTTTCAGATTTTGTTCAGGAACCATGTTTTCTACAATGCACAATCTACTGAATTTATTATAGAATCCGAAGAATGCCTTTTTGAAAGATAAATATGAGTCCGATGGAGCTTTTGTGCGCAAAATAACTATGCTTCGAAGAGTTGACCTCTTCGTCACGACACTTACCTAGCTAAGACCAATGAAACCAATGGTTCATGAAATACTTCAGTTTTACCTCAAATTACTAATTAAATATTTCTTACTTACACTGTTTACTTACAAATGTTCTTTTCAAGCCTCAAGCTCGTCGATTTCATACCTTGTTTGTCCATTTCCCACTCTTCGTTTGGCTATGAAAATTCGGCCATTGTATAGGTTGTAGGGTGTCTGCTTGTCACGCCGTTCAGGCATTTGACAAAAGGTCCCAAAGAAAGATGTCATTCATTGAAAAGTAGAGATTACGAGTAGTCCCGTTGACGAGGAGGCCAATACAGACGGGCATAGATCCGAACAAGACAACTCCAATGGTGGCAACGATAATCTCCGAGGCAGACCACTCACCTGCATGGCTGCTCGATGCACCTGTTGCGTCTGCTGGACTGGACGAATGTGGTGCCGGAGAGCAGCGCGGGGTGGTTTTTATACGGAGCTGAGCTGCTTGGCGGCTCTGCCAACATGACGTCGCAGGTGAGCTCCCCGTTCGCGTCCGTCAGCGGTGCATTGCGCGACCACGGGTCACGGCCGCGATGCCCCACCCACCTCGTTATCTCACGCTCCCTCTCTTCGCTGTGCTGCACATCAGTACTGTTGCTTGCACCTCACTGTTTGTTAGCACAGCAGGCGTCTGCATTGGTACTGGTATAAATGCTTCTTTTATAAGGCTCATCATTGTCAGAATGTTCTCGGGTGTAAGCACGTATGTAGTCTTTCGGCCCTACTGTACAATATGTACATCGAAGAAGCAATGACGGAAATGAATTAACGTTTCAAGAGTGAGATTAAAAATCAGAGTCAAAGGATATCAATTACAAGATTCGCTGATAATATTGCTATCTTCAGTGAAAGAGATATTGAATTACGGTATCTGCCATATGGAATTAAATATCTAATAAGTACAAAATACCGACTGAGAGTAAATCGAAGGAAGGCGATACTAGCGGAAAGCAGCAGAAACTTAGCATCCGAACTGGAGATCACGAACTAGACAGTTAACGAGATCTGCTAACTAGGCAGCAAAATAACCCGTGACGGGCCGACCAAGGAGGGCATAATAATCAGACTAGCACTGGCGGGAATGGCATTCCTGGCCAAGAGGAATTTTCTAGTATGAAACACAGGCCTAAATTTGGGGAAATATTCTGAGAATGCACGTCTGGGGCACAGCATTGCACTGCTGTGAGTCATGGGCATTGGAAAAACCGAAACAGAAAAGAATAAAAGCATTTGAGATTTTTTTACTACTGAAGACTGTTGAAAATTGGGTGGACTGGTAAGGTAAGGAATGAGGAGATTCTGCGCAGGATGCGTGAAGAAAGGAATATATGGAAAACACTGACAAGAAGAAGGGACAGGATGATAAGACATCTCTTAAGACATCAGGGAGTTGAACGGGGTATAAACTGTAGAGGACGACACAGATTAGGACACATCCAGCAAACAGTAGAGGACAAAGGTTGCAAGTACTACTCTGAGATGAGAAAATCTTCACAGGAGCGAAAATCGTGGCGGGCTGCTTCAAATCAGTCAGAAAAAAAAGAATGTTGAAAAACGTTCTTAACCTATAAATGTAAACATTATTTGTCTAGATCAGCGACTTTATAAAATAACATCACTTGTTTCGATTATGGCTGCAAACATCTTCAGATGGTATTATATAGTTAAACAATACAACGTGTCCCACGTCGTACAATCAAGTACTGAGTGATAATAACAGCATTCCATAAACTCACGATCTACACAAATAAAAATTGACAATACTTATTTTATAAACTCAACGTAAGAGATATTTGAGTTCAACGTCCCGACGATGACTATTTACGGAAATCAGTTAATATCTAGATGAGGGTGGCACATCCCCGAACGCAAATCAAGTGTCTTAAGAACTCTAATAATTCACTCAGTGGCTCATCCGCAAATTAGAGTATTGCAGTCTATGTACACAAAAGAAATGGTAATGTTAGGCCTGAATATAACCCGAATTATTAGTTTTGTAAATCGTAGTAGGAAAATACTTACAAGAGTTAATTAAAGAGGATCTAAAAGTTGATACGGAACTACCCCTGGGAAGTTGAGTAAGAGTGCGGGAGAAGTGTAGACACACCGCAGACTGTGCTCGCACAATGACTTATCTTGGATGACAGGTTAATTAAAGGCAGGAACTACCCCTGGGAAGTTGAGTAAGAGTGCTGGAGAAGTGTAGACACACCGCAGACTGTGCTCGCACAATGACTTATCTTGGATGACAGGTTAATGAAAGGCAACCGTACGCTCGCAGTATTTGTGGACTTAGAGAGAGCTTTCCACAGTATTGACTGGAATGCACTCTTTGTAATTGTAAAGAGAGTAGGTAATAAGAAGGGAGCGGAAGTTTATTTACAACTTGTGCAGTATCAAGACTGCAGATATACGATTTCTAGTTTACAAAATGGAAGCAATAACTGATAAGCGAGTGTGACAAGGTTGTAGCCAGTCGATGATATTCATTCAGCATGCTGAGCTGAGGTAGGTGTCAAGGAACCTGAGATCAAATTAGGAAAGGAAATTAAAATTCGGTAAGAGGTAACTACATTTTTGCAGCTTTTTAGGGCACTGTAATTCTGATAGGGACTGCAAAAGGCTAGAATCTATTAAGCGAAATGAATAAAATTTTGAAAAGTAGTTATTTACAAAAGTAATACAAGTGGGAAGATTGTTGCCGAATTAAGTCAGGCGATGCCGGCGGAATTAGATTAGTAAATGAGGCACTGAAATTTGTAAATGAGGATTCGTATCTGAGCAGCAAAGTAAATGATGATGATCAAATTATACAGGAAGTAAAATTTAGAGGGCCGAAGTAGAAATGACATAAAATGCAGACTGGCAGAAGCTAGAAGCTTGAGAAAGAGAAATTGGTTCAAATCGTATGTAAAAGTAAATGTTAGGAATTCCTTTTTTAAATTGTTTGTTTCGATTATAGCTTTTTCCGGAAATGAATTAGATAACGAAACAGTTCACAAAAGGTGTGAAGAGAAGTTTATGTAATAGGTTGCTACTGGAGACTACTGAAAAATCATTAGGTGGGGTAAATCCTAATGCATCAAAGATTCGCGGATTAGTACTCTTTGGTGGCATACTAATTGTGAATGCAGACCAAGATGTGAAAACAATGTTTGTTTTTTGATCTGTCAGCTCCCAATCTCTATATTGATCGTATCAATTAAAACGACAAGTGCAAAATTTTATTTATCAGATAACTGCAGGACGACCCTCATCGTCCGTGAAATTTCTTTTTCTTTTTGTGAGAATTTTATTATATTTTCTCATTACTATTATAAAATATTGTTGTTGGAAATACTTATTTTTAAAAACCCTGCTTAAGACCTTAATTCAAGTATACAGCGTGAGTCACTAACTACTGCCACCAAGAATAACTGCGAAAATATGATAGGAGCTGAAAAGTTTGTGAGACAAAATTTGCATGGGACAACTGGGTCCTTAAAATGATGATTTTTTGTTGCTACGTGGTGTCGCTTCAGAGATATGAAGGTCAATTTTGATTCTTTTTAATGGAATGGTATAGTTTGGTACTTATTTTCTGATAGCCATTACCGAGTCGAATCCAATGATGTGTAACAGTAAAGTCTTTGAAGGTCAACGAAGGTTGCAAAGGTGGCATGAACGTCCGTTTACAGAACGTGTTCGAAGTGAAGACCATTGGTATCAATGCAGTGCTGCAATATTTTTATTATGGATTGAGTGGTATTCTTTATCACATCGGCACTTATCTAAGCAAATGCTCTAACAATTCTCTCTCGCATATCATCAGGTGCAGTTGGAACGTCTTTATGAATAACGTCCTATACGAATCAACACAAGAAAAAATCCAGACATGTCAAGTCTGGCGAACGAGCCGGTCACGACACATCTAAAAATGGCTCTGAGCACTATGGGACTCAACTGCTGTGGTCATAAGTCCCCTAGAACTTAGAACTACTTAAACCTAACTAACCTAAGGGCAGCACACAACACCCAGCCATCACGAGGCAGAGAAAATCCCTGACCCCGCCAGGAATCGAACCCGGGAACCCGGGGGTGGGAAGCGAGAACGCTACCGCACGACAACGCCACGACACATCTCCTCCATGCCCAATCCAACGATTTGGGAATTATCTCTGCAGTTTATTTCTAGCCTTCAGCGAAAAATTTACCGGACAGCCATCGTTTTCGTACCACATGTTTTCCATGTTTCTAAAGGTACTTCTTCCAATAACAGACGAAATGTTTCTTGCAGGAACGTGGTGTACTTCCTACCATTAAGATTTAAAAAAAATATTTAAATGGCTCTAAGCACAATGGGACGTAGCATCCGAGGCAGGATTCTAATCTGCGACCGTAGCAGCAGCGCGTTTCCAGACTGAAGCGTCTGAAACGATCGGCTACAGCGGCCGGCCATTAAGATTTCGAAGAATCCTGAAGATAATAAAAGGTATCAGATAGATTATATAATGTAAGACAGAGATTTAGGAACCAGGTTTTAAATTGTAAGACATTTCCAGGGGCAGATGTGGACTCTGACCACAATTTATTGGTTAAGAACTGTAGATTAAATCTGAAGAAACTGCAAAAAGGTGGGATTTTAAGGAGATGTGACCCGGATAAACTGACTAAACCAGAGGTTGTACAGAGTTTCAGGGATAGCATAAGGGAACAATTGACAGGAAAGTGGGAAAGAAATAGAGTAGAAGAAGAATGGGTAGCACTGAGGGATGAAGTAGTGAAGGCGGCAGAGGATCAAGTAAGTAAAAAGACGAGGGCTAGTAGAAATCCTTGGGTAACAGAAGAAATATTGAATTTGATGATGAAAGGAGAAAATATAAAAACGCTATAAATGAAGCAGGCAAAAAGGAATACAAACGCCTCAAAAATGAGATCGACAGGAAGTGCAAAATGGGTAAGCAAGGATTTCTAGAGGACAAATGTAAGGATGTAGAGGCTTATCTCACTAGGGATAAGATAGATACTGCCTACAAGAAAATTAAAGAGACATTTGGAGAAAAGAGGAGCCACTTGTATGAACAGCAAGAGCTCAGATGGAAACCCAGTTCTAAGCAAAGAAAGGAAAGCAGAAAGGTGGAAGGAGCATATAGAGGGTCTATACAAGGGCGATGTACTTGAGGGCAATAATATGGAAATGGAATAGGATGTAGATGAAGATGAAATGGGAGATATGATACTGCGTGAAGAGTTTGACAGATCACTGCAAGATCTGTGTCGAAACAAGGCCCTGGGAGTAGACAACATTCCATTAGAACTACTGACAGCCTTGGGAGAGCCAGTCCTGACAAAACTCTAGTATCTGGTGAGCAAGATGTATGAGACAGGCGAAATTCCCTCAGACTTCAAGAAGAATATAATCATTTCAATCCCAAAGAAAGCAGGTATTGACAGATGTGAAATTTACCGAACTATCAGTTTAATAAGTCACAGCTGCAAAATACTAACGTGAATTCTTTACAGACGAATGGAAAAACTGGTAGAAGCCGACCTCGGGGAATACCAGTTTGGAATCCGTAGAAACGTTGGAACACGTGAGCAATACTAACCTTACGACTTATCTGAGAAGAAAGATCAAGGAAAGGCAAACCTACGTTTCTAGCAATTGGAGACTTTGAGAAAGATTTTGACAATGTTGACTGGAATACTCTGTCAAATTCTAAAGGTGGCAGGGGAAAAGTAGAGGGAGCGAAAGGCTATTTACAATTTGTACAGATACAAGATGGCAGTTATAAGAGTCGAGGGGCATGAAAGGGAAGCAGTGGTTTTGAAGGAAGTGAGACAGGGTTGTGGCCTATCCCCGTTGTTATTTAATCTGTATATTGAGCAAGCAGTAAAGGAAACAAAAGAAAAATTCGAAGTAGGTATTAAAATCCATGGAGAAGAAATAAAAACTTTGACGTTCGCTGATGACATCGTAATTCTGTCAGAGACAGCAAAGGAGTTGGAAGAGCAGTTGAACGGAATGGACAGTGTCTTGAAAAGAGGATATAAGATGAACATCAACAAAAACAAAACGAGGATAATGGAATGTAGCCGAATTAAGTTGTGTGATGCTGAGGGAATTAGATTAGGAAATGAGACACTTAAAGTAGTAAAGGAGTTTTGCTGTTTGGGGAGCAAAATAACTAATGACGGTCGAAGTAGACAGGATATCAACTGTAGACTGGCAATGGCAAGGAAAGCGCTTCTGAAGAATAGAAATTTGTTAACATCGAGTATAGATTTAAGTGTCAGGTAGTCTTTCCTGAAAGTATTTGTATGGAGTTTAGTCATGTATTGAAGTTAAACATGGACGATAAATAGTTTGGACAAGAAGAGAATAGAAGCTTTCGAAATGTGGTGCTACAGAAGAATGCTGAAGATTAGATGGGTAGATCACATAACTAATGAGGAGGAATTGAATAGAATTGGGGAGAAGAGGAGTTTGTGGCACAACTTGACAAGAATAAGGGGCCGGTTGGTAGGACATGTTCTGGAGCATCAAGGGATCACAAATTTAGCATTGGAGGGCTGCGTGGAGGGTAAAAATCTAAGACATGACTCACATCCATGCACGAGGCAGGATTAGAATCTGCAACCATAGCAGCAGCGCGGTTCCGGACTGAAGGTTCTGGAACCGCTCGGCCACAGCGGTTGGCCATTAATGTTTCCTTCTATGAAATAGGAGCCTATAGTTCTGTCTTCCAGAATCCCACTCCATCCATTCACCGACCACGGTTTTTGGTGTACAACTTGCAGCAGCCAACATGGATTTTCAGTAGCCCAATAATGCATGTTATTCAAATTAACATTTCTGTTGTTCGTGTATGTAGCCGCGTCAGTAAATACAATCAAGCTACTAAATGTGTCATCTCTCTGAATTTTAAATTGTGTCCATCATCAGAATTCAATGCCACGCATGCAGTTCGTACCAGTTAATTCTTGGTGGAGACTGATATGGGGAGCATGATATTTATGGCGATGCAGAACACGAACAGCACAACTCTAGTTCATGCAGATTCCTTTGCGATTTGACGCAAACTAACAGAAGGATCTCGAACCACTGTGGCAAGAGTACCAATTTCCATTTCTTCGTTATTAACTTTCCTTTGCTTGATATGTTTCCGATGCGTTAAGGATACAGTTGTTCCCAATTTATCATACACATATTTTCAGCGTATAAGTCTCTAACTCTCACTCAATTTCGTGAGCATTCTCCTTAAATGAGCCGCAATGGTAACACCGGTTCCCGTCAGATCACAAAAGTTAATCGCTGTCGTTAAGCGCTGTCGGGCTGGGCTAGTTCTTTTATGGGTGACCATATGGTGTGCCCAGCGCTGTTGGCAAGCGGGACGCACTCAGCCCTTGTGAGGTAACCTGAGGAGCTACTTGACTGATAAGTAGCGGCTCCGGTCTCGTAAACTGACATACGGCCGGGAGAGTGGTGTTCTGACCACATGCCCTTCCATACTCGCATCAAGTGACGCCTGTACTCTAAGGATGACACGGCGGCCGGTCGGTATCGTTGGGTCTTCATGCCTTGTTTTGGGTGGAGATTTAGTTTAATTCTCCGTAAATGAGAAGCATATCGACTGATTCTTCGAAGGAGTACATCATTCACATTCACTTGATTCGACGGTACTAGTCTTACCGTTCCTATTAGTGTTGCATTGCGAAATCGTTGAATGGTATTTACCTGTCAATGGCACTTTGATGGATACTCCGTATTCGCCGAATGTTTACTATTTGCCCGATATTCTAGGGAGAATTGTCGGAGCATGTGCTTCGGAGGGCCGAAGTGATTAGGAATACCACTCAGTCCATGACAAGAAGATCGCAGCACTATACTGATACCGATGGTCATCACTTCGTACATCTTCTGTAAATGGAAGCTCATGCAACCTTTGCGACCCTCATTGACTCTCAAAGACCTAACTGTTACACATCATTGGGTTCGTCTCGATAGACGCTATCAGAAAATAAGTACCAAACTATAGTATCCCATTAAAAAAAAAAAAAAAGTTGACCTTCATATTTCTGATACGATCCCACATAGCAACAAGAAACCAACGTGATAATATGGCCCACGTTTTCCCATGTAACATTTGTCCCGCACACTTTTCAGCTACTATCATACTTCCAGAGTTATTTTAAGTGGCAATAGTTAGTGGCTCACCCTGTATAGTGCTATTCAAACTTAATATATAATAAATTATATAATAAACATCATTCAATATCAAGAAGGCATAGAAGTGTTGGTAGTGAGGACAGGAAAAATTCCTGTGATGTCATTCAGCAAATATCACCAAGAGTAGAAACAGCAGCGGTAGTAATAGTTCAAGGCACTTGTCAGTTTTCAACTCCATGCCTACCTGGTGCTTTGACAGGCGTCACGACTGGGGTTCACATGTCAATAGACACAGTAGAAGCTTTCGGGCTGAAACAGAAAGCCTGGTTGTACACCGAAGTTCTTCTCAACGTCTCATAAAAAATTTAGAGACGCAAAACATGCACAAATTCATCTCAAGTTGACTCAAACAGGTGCCAACGTAGTTGGATGGGAAGATGGTCCCAGTGCACAAAGATGTCAAATAAGTAGATATGCAGGCGGTATTACGAACCTTTCAGGGGGAGTCCCTGAAATCTCAACATCGTCTGGAGGTGTTACACGATGACTATCTATCAGTGATTAAGGAAATGTGCTATAGCTGACAAAACTGAGGTACTTTTCTATGATACCACAGCAAGCAGTACAGGTTGAGTAAATAGCAGCTGTACAAATCTGGAAGTACTATTCAGCCATTACCTGTTGTATTTAAGTTACTGTTATCACATTTCTGAAATGCTGTTTCGGACCTATTTCGATTCACTGAGGGGGGTAACTTTTGGCCCCGACATGGGAATTATCAAGAAATTAAGAATATCTCAGTTGAAACTCGTTAAAAACACTTACATTAACAATAGCAGCGAAGTATGTCTATTATTCACGGATAAACTTCGCTCTCAGCTTCAGGCTGTGAAGACTTCGGTTACACAGCTTGACACTGCACTGTTGTGGGCCAGCAGTGGGTATCCAACGGACGTCCGGCACGTCAGAGTCCTCCGATCGGTCCTCACTGGTAGCCAACCCAGTTACTGCTCGCACTGAGTCTGACCCCTCACCTATGGTCGAGTGGGAGGTCGCCCAGGGCGAAGCAGGTGGCGAAAGACTTTCCAGGCGGCCTCCCCGGTTCGTCTGACGAACAGGTTCCAGGTGCTGTCTGTGGCTGACACTATCGCTGGGCCAGATGCTGTTGCCTGACCTGTTTCAGAGGAAAACACTCAGCCGGCAAGATGCAGGCAAACGCTGAGGGCGGGATTATCGGTAGTTGGGAGCTCCAACGTCAGGCGCGTTATGGGGCCTCTTAGGGACTTGACTAACAAGAAGGGTAAGAAATCCAATGTGCACTCCGTGTGCATACAGGGTGGAGTCATTCCAGATGTGGAAAGGATCCTCCTGGATGCCATGAAGAACACAGGGTGCAACCAACTGCAGGTGGTTGTTCACGTCGGTACCAATGATGTGTGTCACTCTGAATCAGAAGAGATTCTCTCTGGTTTCGAGCGGCTAACAGAAATGGTAAAGGCTGCTAGTCTTGCTTGCAAGAGGAAAGCAGAGCTGACCATTTGCAGCATACTCGACAGGACCGATTGCGGACTTTTGGTACAGAGCCGAGTGGAGGGTCTGAATCAGAGGCTCAGACGGTTCTGCGACCATGTAGACTCCAGATTCCTTGACTTGCGCCAAAGGGTGGTTGGGTTTCGGGTTCCGATGAATGGGTCAGGTGTCCACTATACGCAGGAGGTGGCTACACGTGTAGCAGGGGCTGTGTGGCGTGGACTGGGCGGTTTTTTAGGTTAGAGGGTCTCGGGAAAACACAAGAAGGTCTTCAGTCACAAAGAGTGCAGGCTGAACACAGGAAAAACGTAGATACAGGAACCACTGGTATAACAGTTGTAAATTGTCGTAGCTGTGTTGGGAAAGTACCAGAGCTCCAAGCGCTAATAGAAAGCACTGATGCTCAAATCGTTATAGGCACTGGAAGCTGGCTATAGCTGGATACAAGCACAAGCGAAATTTTTGCGAAGAATCTAACGGTGTTCCAAAAGGATAGGCTAAACACTGTTGGCGGAGGCGTGTTTGTTGCTGTCAGAAGTGGTTTCACTTGTCGCGAAAGTGAAGTAGATACATCCTATGAGTTAGTATGGGCAGAGGTCATTGTTGGCAACCGGAATAAAATAATAATTGGATCCTTTTACCGACCTCCCAATTCAAATGATACGGTGGCTGAAAAGTTCAAAGAAAACTTGATTTCAAACACGTATGTAAATAGTTGGTGGTGACTTTAATGTACCCTTGATATGTTGGCGAAAACACATGTTTAATTCCGGAGGTACGCATAAAATATCATCCGAAATTGTGCTAAACGCATTCTCTGAAAATTATCTCGAGCAATTAGTTCATGAGCCCACGCGAATAGTAAACGGTTGTGAAAACACACTTGACCTCTTTGCAACAAATAATCCTGAGTTACTAACGAGCATCAAAACCGATTCAGGGATTATAAACACAGGGCTGTCGTAGCAAGACTAAATACTGTAATCCCCAAATCCTTGAAAAATAAGCGAAAAATATACCTATTCAAAAACGCAGATAAAAATATACTTTACGGCTTCCTGAGAGACAATCTTCATTAATTTCAAATTAATAATATAAATGTAGACCAGATGTGGCTTAAATTCAAAGAAATAGTATCGACAGCAATTGAGAGATTTATACCAAAAAAATTAACAGACGTTGGAGCTGATCCACCTTGGTACACAAAACGGTTTGGAACACTGTTGCAGAAACAACGAAACAAACAAGCCAAATTTAAACGGACGCAAAATCCCCAAGATTGGCGATGTTTTACAGAAGCCAGATATTTAGCGCGGACTTCAATGCGAGATGCTTATAACAGTTTCCGCAACGAAACATTGTCTTGAAACCTGGCAGGAAGTCCAAAGCGATTCTGGTCCTATGTGGAGTAAGTTAGCTGCAAGAAACAATCAATGCCTTCTCTGCACGATAGCAATGGAGATACCATCGAAGACAGTGCTGCCAAAGCAGAGTTACTAAACACAGCCTTCCGAAATGCCTTCACATAAGAAGACGAAGTAAATGTTCCAGAATTACAATCGAGAAAAGCTGCCAACATGAGTAACGCACAAGTAAATATCCTCGGACTAGTGAAGCAACTAAAATCAGTTAATAAAAGCAAGTCTTCTGGTCAGGACTCTATACAAATTAGGTTCCTTTGCGAGTATGCTGATGCATTAGCTCCATACTTAACAATTATATACAACCGTTCGCTCGACGATGGACCCGTACCAAAAGACTGAAACGTCGCACAGGTTACACCAATATTCAAGAAAGGCAGTAGGAGTAATCCACTAAATTACAGGCCCATATCGTTAACTTCGATATGCAGCAGAATTTTAGAACATATATTGTGTTCGAACATATTGAATTACCTCGAAGAAAACGATCTATTGACACACAGTCAACATGGTTTTAGAAAACGTCGTTCCTGTGAAACCCAACTATCTCTTTATTCACATGTAGTGCTGAGTGCTATTGACAAGGGATTTCAGATCGATTCCGTATTTCTGGATTTCCGGAAGGCTTTTGACGCTGGGCCACACAAGCGGCTGGTAGCGAAATTGCGTGCTTATGGAATATTATCGCAGTTATGTGACTTGATTAGTGGTTTCCTGTCAGAGAGGTCACAGTTCGTTGTAATTGACGGAAAGTCATCGAGTAAAACAGAAGTGATTTCTGGCGTTTCCCAAGGTAGTGTTATAGGCCCCTTCGCTGTTCCTTATCTATATAAACGATTTGGGAGACAATCTGAACAGCCGTCTTTGGTTGTTTGCAGATGACGCTGTCGTTTATCGACCAAAAAAGTCATCAGGTGATCAAAAGATCAAAACAAACTGCAAAACGATTTAGAGGAAATACCGGAATGGTGCGAAAAGTGGCAGTAGACCTTAAATAACGAAAAGTGTGAGGTCATCCACATGAGTGGTAAAAGGAACGCGTTAAACTTCGGTTCACGATAAATCAGTCTAATCTAAAGACTGTATATTCAACTAAATACCTAGGTATTACAATTACGAATGATTTAAATTGGAAGGAACACATAGAAAATGTTGTGGGGGAAGGCTAACCAAATACTGCGTTTTATTGGCATGACACTTATAAAATGTAACAGACCTACTACGGAAACTGACTACACTTCCCTTGTCCGTCCTCGTTTAGAATACTGTTGCGCGGTGTGGGATCCTTACCAGATAGGACTGACTGAGTACATCGAAAAAGTTCAAAGAAAGATTGCACGTTTTGTATTTCCGCGAAATGATACAGGATTTGGGATGGACATCATTAAAAGAAAGGCGTTTTTCGTTGCGACCTAATCTTCTAACGAAATTCCAATCACCAACTTTCTCCTCTCAAAGCGAAAATATTTTGTTGACACCGACTTACTTAGCGAGGAACGATCACCATCATAAAATAAGGGAAATTAGAGCTCTTACAGAAAGATATAGGTGTTCATTCATCCCGCGCGCTATACGAGATTGGAACAATAGAGAATTGTGAAGGTGGTTCGATGACCCCTCTGCCAGGCACTTAAATGTGATTTGTAGAGTATCCATGTAGATGTCTAGATGTAGAAACAGAAGTAACCGAGAAATGGTTACCGAGAACTGCTGGAATTAACGACGATCTTTCTTGGCGGCATTGCAAAGACTGGGATGTCGCATCACATCACCGAAGCTGTAACTGATTCTAAGAAAAGGCCATTTAATAAATTGTCAGGATGCTCGTCCACGAATTAGTAAGGATACAGAAGGAAAATTTTCAAATCGTTTCTGGCACTTAGCTACGGTAACTGTGGCTATAGCTTTGGGGCCGGCCGGAGTGGCCGAGCGATTCTACGCGCTACAGTCTGGAACCGCGCTACCGCTACGGGCGCAGTTTCGAATCCTCCCTCGGGCATGGATGTGTGTGATGTCCACAGGGTAGTTAGGTTTGAGTAGTTATAAGTTCTAGGGGACTGATGACCACTGCAGTTAAGTCCCATAGAGCTCAGAGCCATTGGAACCATTTTTTTATGGCTGTGGTGATAGTCGCCTAACGAATCTCATATCACATATAACTCAAATTATCTTGGAATTAGATAAAGGAGAAAAATAGGAAGGAAAAGAATATAGTGAAAAATGTACAACATACACAAAAATGATCAATTTTTTTTTAGGAATGTTGACTTTACATCATTTGTAGAGCGTGTTACTGAAACTTGCTTCATGAGTATTTCTGTCATTACCGATTTCCTCTGACAAAGACGTATCAAGGTGGTAACGTAACACTCATTACAAAAGTGATATTAAGAACTATAGGAGATTGTTGTTGTGAATGATGCAGAAAATCATGTCAGATTCATTCGGAACCATATCAGTCATAGCTCCAAGTGTGGAAAGAATGAAGGAAGGCAGAGCAGGGTTTAGCGTCCTAATGGCAACAAGATCACTAGAGACAGAATTGAAACACCTTACTTACCAAACACTTATCCTGATATTCGACCTAAATGCCCCCTAGACGGTCAACAATATTGCACACAACTACCTGATCCGCAATAGTACTGAACGTGTAGGCGCCAGATGGAGAATTAGCGCAGTTATACTGAGAATCTAAAACAATTTGGAAATAATCTGGCTGCCAGTAAATATAATACCAGGCTATTGACAAATCCTTGACAGTGTCTCACGTTCTACACTGACCAAGGATGTTACGTGAAAAATCAGTGCCAAACAAGGCGGAAGACTATTACAATAGGCGTGCATCTAAATGTAGAACTGTGTAATGTTACATCGTGTGAGTACAAGAACACAAGTGTTAAGTAGAATGAATCGTATGTTCTTTTTTTCCTCAGAAAGTAAAGGAAAGATCACGAATGCAAATATTTTTAAAAAAATTATTTACTCCTAACTTATTAATTAAAATAATTCATGGATATTTATCTGCGTGCATACATTTGTTACCCACATATAATGCATGTACTCTTGCATGAGTCATTTCCATAATAATGCCTCAAATACTGGAAGGTGAGGGTGCACTTGTAAATGAAATGTCTTTGAAAGAAATGCCACCAGAATGTATCATAGAGAAATACATAATTGTTGACTTGGCAGAACTGCATCTTTTAGTGTATTAATTAGTTTTTTGCTGGTCGGGTTACGGATATACTTAAAAATTTGTGTGTGTGTGTGTGGGGGGGGGGGGGGGGGGGAGAGGTACTGAGTTACCAATTGCCTATGGGGACAGCAATGTATCAGGAAAACTACTTCCAGTAATGTGTCAATGGAACATCAACATCCAGTTTGTTTTTACTGGCCACTGTTCTGCTCACACGACATTAATTAATCATAATTTAGCTGTTTTCGTTCTAATCTGTACATCTGTACATCAGAAATCCCAAAGGATTCTGTATACTAATTTCCAATCATTTTTACTTTTTATAATCCTTTATTTTTAGGTGATGGGTCTGTATACTGTGCTATATTTCTAAATCTAATATGCGTGCTTTACAACGACGGTGCACAACAACAGGACAAGCCAACCTAACAAGCAATTCGTTCGTGCGCTGCCAATGCAAATAGCACTGTGTAAAATCATCAGTACGAATTTAACATGCTGTAGCTGCACCACAGTTAAAGATAGGAAAGTTAGATTAGGTGCAACATTTCTGAATGCACAAGTTGCAGCTAGCCACGGGCCTGTTGACAGTAAATTATGCTGATCAGCGGCTGCAAAGCAGAATGGAGGCCACAGAGTTGTCGAACCACTGAAAAGCATAAACGCAGCGGTTTGCGTGGCACAAGTTACAGGCAGAAGGGGGCCACTGGCGCAACCTAGGTGTTGTGAGTACATGACTCGGAGCGGCATGTTAGCAAAACAGGGGCGCAGAACCAAGCATAAATAGGTGCTGTTTTCTAACGAGAGGAATTCAAGTGTGGCAGCTCTCCTGGAGGGTAGGGCGTGTCACACCACGAGCTACACGCAGCAGCAGATGGGTGAAAGAGTTCCAGTACACAGTGGGTCACTAGTTCGACCCTCTGAGATCGACACGAGGTCCATAGGCATCCAGCCAGCCACAGGCCACTCTTCAGCGCATTAGCACAGGCAGTCGTCTTGGCTCCCAATGCACGCTGGAGGCACCCCGAGGCGAGGGCCACAGAGTCGTTCGCCGAATCGCGGGCACTTGTGGTCGCTATGATCTCAGCTATGCCAGTGAGGAAAGACACTCGGCAGCTCCGAGCGAAACGGCGCTGTGTAAACAGAGAAAAGACAGTAGAGTTGGCTGTCGGCACAGCCCTCACGATGCGGCCCTACACGGCCAACTCACAGCAGTGCGTTGCACTGTGTCACTAGGGCGGTGGCCTCAGCATTGCAGGACCCTGCAATGTGGACCGAGGTGAATGGGGCGCAGTAGTAGAAACAAATAAATCATTTGGAAAGCTTGAATGTGTCTCAATATGGTGGCTTCTACCTCTTCCCAGTACATTTGGTTATCCTGATACATTCGGAGACAGAAGTCACCACAACATTTGGTATCAGAATAGCGAACATCGTCTGTGCAGTACAACGTTCGAGCCCACCACCTACATTATGGTCACAAAATGTGGTGAGTTTTGAGTAGTTTTCTTTTGAGTATTGGACGTTTTCTATCCTCTTCGTGTTTTGAGTATGGCCTTTCTGGAGCCACATTGTAGATGTTTTGGCGTATTATTTACTATTTTTTTGTCAGAATAAGTGTCAGGGTATTGGGGGCAGTAAGGTTTATTATTGTATTCATTTGAGTTTGATGTTACTGAGTATGATGATACTGAGGTGTGTGGAGTCGGGTTATCATTGTACTTAAATGTTTTGTTTCAGGGCTAACTGGGAGTGAAAGCAACACAATGGCAGAGTCACGGACACAAGGTGTGTCGGAGCCAGTAGTGGTGCGGATTTTGATGGAAAAGGTAGCACATTTGACAGTGGACAGTATGCAGTTGAGACGTGAATTAACATCTAGAAGTGAGCGTGAAACCGCATCTGATATGTCGTTGTTGTCTAGGGCGCAGGAGATTGATAGAGGTGCCACTAGTTTGGTTATTCCGTTTTCTGGCAAGGTGTCTGAGGATGTGCGTTTGATGAATGGTTGGTCTGAAGAACAGTTGTTACATGTAGCCAAGATTAGATTAATGGCTGAAGCGAAGACATATGTAAGGTGTTCTGAGGCCTTAAGTAAGGCAGGACAGTTTAAGCAGTTGAAGGAGGGGTTTTTACAGTAATACAATAAACAGAATAGCACTCAGTACTTTAGAGAGAGGTTGTGCATATATGGCGAAAAGTGCGTAAAGGGAATCTGAAAGATTTATATTCGTCCATTCAGCTGGCAACTCAATGACAGGAAACAGACGTGGCAACAGGGGTATGCAAGAGGCAAACAGCGTTTACAGTAGGTGTGAAATGTTTTAAAGTGTGGTCTTACGGGACATTTGCAGAGGCAATGTACACAGTCACCAAGGAATAGAGGAAGTGGTGGAAATCAGCAGCGTGGAGGATGGAGAATTGGAGATAGAAGAGGTGGACAAGCGTTAAACAGGCGAGGGGGCCAAGGAAATCTCCCATTTAATTTCACTGCCACGAATACGAATACAGAGGTGGAATGTTCAGACGTAGGATCCATAGGAACTGCAGAATTAAAGATTTTGTTGTACACAGGGGTGCAAGTGTCAGTGGCTACTAGGAATATAATTAGACGAAAGAAGCTAGAGATTGCGTGGAATGGGGGATACGGGGGCGAAGCTTTTGTGGTCGGTGACAGTTAACTTTCGAATAGAGGAAGTTCGATGTAATGCATGCATGGAGGTAGTACCATGGGTAAGCGATGTTTACGACATGATCCTAAGGCTGGATCTCTTGCATCAACATCATGCCAAAATTGACCAACGAATTGCTATTTCAGCTAGGGGAAACTGTTGTCAGTGCAGAGCTGTCGCAAGGGCCGTTCAAAGTAGTGAACAAAACAACTGAACCGCGTTCATTAGCATTAAGGCTGAATTCGCATGAGTGTGTGCCTGGGGATCCGGGAAGTCGCTTTGGGTAAATGTGGAGTCGTACGTACCCGTGGGTACAGTATGTGCAATTGAACCATTGCGGGATAATGAAGTTTTGGAACATTCGGTTGTTTCGTGAAACAAGAGAGAACTACAGGGGAGTAGTTCCCGTGAACTTGGATAATTTTAGCGCTGTAGACGCGAATTAGAGGAAAGAAGTTTTAGTAGCAATTTTCATGTGCCAGATGACGAAGAATGATGGTCGAGAGGTAGGCGAAGCGATCAACCACTAACAGCCAATAGAACGTCTTTGCGTGAATTAAGCATTTGAAAGGAGGAGAAAGAGAGCATATGGAAAATTTATTGTGGGACTGTAAGGATTTGTTTTTAATACAAGGGCCATTACCAGCAACTCCATCATTTCAACATGGGATACCAACAGGGAATGAAGCAGTTGTTTACCGTAAACCATACAGAATACCAAGGTAGTCGCAGCCGATTGTGGAGGATTTCATTGATAAGCAGCTTCGGATGGTATTATAGAGCGTAGTAATAATTGCTGGGCAGTGGGCATTGTCGTTGTGCCTAAAAAATCTATGGATGGAACTAAGAAATACACGTTCTGTTGTGACTACCGATACCTCAATAATAAGACAGTAACGGATGCATACTCCATTCCAAACATACCGGAGACTTTGGATCACTTAATACAGTGCCAGTACTTTTCTACTATGGATTTGACAAGTGGTTATCATCAGTTGGAGGTGGCTCAAGAGCATCTGCCAAATACTGTTTTCTCTAGACCAGGAGGCCCTTACCAGTATATTGTAATGCCATTCGGTTTTAAAACGCTCCGGCAGTGTTTCTGAGGTCGCTGAAACCACGGGAGTGTCTGGTCCATTTGGATGAAATTTTTTCAAGTAGTATGGTGCAACATAGACAGCGGTTAATGGAAGACATTATGAAGTTAAGAGCCGCTAATTTGACGTTGAGTCTGGATAAGTATCGTTTTTCATTAGAAAAAGTAGAATATTTGGGTCACATCATCAGTAAGGGCGGAGTGCAAACAGATCCGAGGTTGGTACAGGCTCTAAGGGATTTTCGGGACCCGAAAATAGTTAAGGAAGTGCAGTCATTCATTGGAATTTGCAATTTCTATCGAAGTTCTTGAAGCGTTTTGCAAATTTAGAACAGCCGTTGCGATTGTTACGGAAGGGTGTGAAATGTGAGTGGACAGAAGAGTGTCAGAAAGCGTTTGACAAACTGAAAGAACTGTTAACATCAAGTACGGTTCTTATGTTTCCTGATTTTGAAAAAGAGTTTATACTAGCATGCGATACATCGAATCAAGCATTAGGGTTTGTTCTTAGTCAGGAAACTGATGGGAAAGAACATCTTGTAGCCCATGCGTCTAGGCAGTTGAATGCAGCAGAGAGGAATTACTCAACAACTGAGAGGGAGATGCTTCGCGTAATCTATGGACACACATATTTTAAATAATATTTATGTGGGAGAATATTTCGGGTAGTGACAGATCATTCTGCATTGAAGTGGTTGTTGAGGTTGAAGGATCCGTCCACTAGATTCACTAGATGGGCTGTGAGGCTTATTGAATTCGACTACGAGGTGGTGCACAAGCCTGGGAAGAAGCACGGTAATGCGGATGCAATAAGTAGGAAGGTGAAAAAGTAGTCATAGGTTATGACCTACCAGTATGGCAAGAATTAGAGGACGCGAACAACGATTGTAAATTGTATCGGGCACAGCCACAATTTAATATGTACAACTGTCTTCTGTGCAGGGAAACTAAGATAGGGCCAAGGGTAGTATTGCCAGCGAAGATGAGGGATGAGGTCTTAAAGGAAGCACATGATCATGTGTTATCTGGTCATGGAGGGTGTAGAGCGACAAATAGGAGAGTGGCGGAGAGGTATTGGTGGTGAGGTAGGAAAGTAGATGTGGAACAATATGTCAAGAATTGTATACCATGTGCGCAGAGAGCAGGTTTGAGTCGGAAACAGGTACAGCTACAACTATAACCGGAAGCGACACGTCCATTCTCTGTGCTGGGGATCGGTGTCTTAGGACTTTTGGGTGAACAGCATCGGGGGAACATATACGTTCTCACAATAATAGACCATCTTTCGAGGTACGTGGAGATGGTGGCAATGCCAAATCAACGGGTAGCAACGGTCGCGCAAGCGTTAGTAAACAACTGGATTATGATGTTTGGTATACTGACCAAGGGACCAACTTCATGTCGCATTTAATAAAGGAAAGATTGAAACTGTTGAACATAAAGAATTTGAGGACTAGCGCGTTGCATCCACAGGCCAACGGAAGGACATAACGTGTACACAGAACAATCGGGAAGATGCTGAGTTCTTATGTGGATTCATCATCATTGGGACGAGTATTTTAAGCATATTGTATGCGCATACAATGCAAAAGTTCATACAGATACCGGTTTGTCTCCATATTAGGTAGTGTACGGGCGAAAAAGTCCGTCACCGTTTGATTTAGTGAAACTTCAGAAAGGAAGGACCGGTAAAAGTGTACGTCAAATCTCGAGGACAATTCGGGATGTTTGAAAACGGGTAGAAAAGGGGAAGACAAAGGCTTTGGAAAGGCAGGAAGACGCAGAAAAACGAAATGGAAGTTTTCCGCAGTGTAGAGTGGGACAGTGGATAATACTGTCCAGCCCCTATACACAAACAAAAAAAAAAAAAAAAAAAAATGGAAAACGAAGGTGTCAAGGGCCATACCAAGTAGTTAATGGTAAGCTTCAGCTGCCAACTAGAAGAACTTTAGTACACATTGTTGGGTTACGGCCATTAGATGGTTGCCCGGATGTAATTCCAGACGTGTCACAGGAAGGAAAGTGGAAGACTGGCTCTGAGCACTATGGGACTTAACTTCTAAGGTCATCAGTCCCCTACAACTACTTAAACCTAACTAACCTAAGGACATCACACACATCCATGCCCGAGGCAGGATTCGAACCTGCGACCGTAGCGGTCGCGCGGTTCCAGACTGTAGTGCCTTTAACCGCTTGGCCACCACGGCCGGCGAAAGTGGACGAAAGAGGCAGTGAAGAGAGGTGTTAAGCACAGAGAAAACCAGGAAGATAGAGTACTGAATTAACTACCGTATGTAAAATTGTTGAGGCTTTCGTGGCCACTTGTTGACAAACTGCCTACTGGCTTCTGTCTCGAGTTCTTCGGCCGACGTTCATCTAATGATTTTTCGGACGTTTCGCCAGCACGAGTGGCTGGCATTGTCAAAGCTTCACCCTCCATTGCCGGTGGTGGCCAGTTCACCACCGGCAATGGAGGGTGAAGCTTTGACAATGCCAGCCACTCGTGCTGGCGAAACGTCAGAAAAATCATTAGATGAACGTCGGCCGAAGAACCCGAGACAGAAGCCAGTAGGCAGTTTGTCAACTACCGTATGGTTTGCGATACAGAAAGTAGTAGAGTATTTGTAGTTTTTGTTGTTTTCTTGTCATGCATAACTGGGTTTGCGTTGATTCATTAGGCATTGTATTTTATATGTGTTTTCGAGTATTGTGAGCCTGCTAGGGGCAGCAGTGTTTTTGAAGTGATGGTGATCCCTGTCCTCAGGTCACTGAAAAGGGATGTGTAGCTTCTGACGTATGTGGAGTGTTGATGAAGGAAAAATCAAAAGCAGTTCTGGAGAAATGAATGGGTCAGGGCAAATTTTGTGGCAAAGCCGTAATAAATACGTGTTGAACAATGTCAGAGTCGTACGATTTCTTGTTTAATTTTTTTTATTATCGTCAGTGTTGGATCAGAAAAGTCGTGTTTATTGCACCAGTGCATACAATGTAAATTTAAGGATAAATGTAGTCACACAATCAGTGTTGAGTTTGGAACATAAATAGTGAATGACGGAGGAAAACCAGTGAAGCTACAAATATGGGACACATGCACGGTGCAGTTATTTTTAGCCAGGGGAATAGGAATAGACTGCCCAATGGACAATGTGGATCCTAAATTGAGCTGCAACGGGTCGGGATGCATTGGATCCCCTCCACCTACGAGAAATTTGGTCATAGTAGCAAGTAATTTTGAGCGGGGAGTATTTGCATAAACGAAACGTATAGAGCTCGAGGGGAGCGGAATTTTAATTAATGAAGGTAAGTGTAACATTGTAGGACTAACCTTCCACCTGCCAGCGTCCATTTCAGGAGTCACGCAATTGAATGTTACGCAGCCACATCTGTACTGATCAAAACCCACTCTAGAGTTTTTGGCAAGTCAGAAATTCAAATGCCGTGTGGCTAGGGCCTCCCGTCGGGTAGACCGTTCGCCTAGTGCAGGTCTTTCGAGTTGACGCCACTTCGGCGACTTGCGTGTCGATGGGGATGAAATGATGATGAAAGACACACAACACCCAGTCATCATGAGGCAGAGAAAATCCCTGGCCCCGCCGGGAATCGAACCCTGGACCCCGTGCGCGGGAAGCGAGAACGCTACCGCAAGGCCAAGAGCTGCGGACGCCAAGTCAGAATCTGACCTTGTTAAATCAAGCTCTAGAGCCAGGTCTGTTGAGATCCGTAAACCAATTCACTTTAGAGCAAGAGGGGTGCGTATCAGCCGAACAGCTTGTGCAACATGTCGCTCAGTATAGGAAAAGGCAATGCCAAACAACGATCACTTAGAGCACCTCTGTGCCAAGTGTCATCGCAGCGCCGGCCGGGGTGGCCGAGCAGTTCTAGGCGCTACAGTCTGGAACCACGTGACCGCTACCGTCGCAGGTTTGAATCCTGCCTCGGTCATTGATGTGTGTGATGTCCTTAGCTTTAAGTAGTTCTAAGTTCTAGGGGACTGATGACCTCGGAAGTTAAGTCCCACAGTTCTCAGAGCCATTTGAACCATTTGTCATCGCAGTCTTTACTTTGTTATATGTTGTTCTCTTCCTGATCAGGCGGAGAGCTAATTCAAAGAGGGAACCAAGGGTAGTCCAAGTCTCAGTAGATGTGATAGCGAGGGCGTGGGTCGAGTTGTTAAGTGGTTGATCGAGCAGAGGTCGTCCAGTAAGGAATTTTTACGTTTAGTTTCAGGTCATGGTTTTAAGGGGCACTAGACCGCACTTAAGTTTTCGAATAGTAAAGAAATATGCCTTGGGTGCCGACCCAAGCAAGTGAAGAGCTAGTTAAGGGCCGCCCAGGGATCGGGTCTTTCCAAAGAGGGGAATATGTACTGGCACCAGAGTTTAAGATAGAAAAGTAAGGTTTGGTGCAACATTTCTAAGTGCGCTTTCTGCCCTGCTTTCCACATTTCGACTGATAATGTTGTAAAGATAATCTCTGTGGAGATAAATGTATTTCTTCTATGCACTAAAGCAAGACGGTAGTTCAGCACGGACTGAATTATGCTTTTAAGTACTGAACTGGCGATCACTTTAGTAAATTGCACTCCGTCAATTCACTATTATAAATCGGATGACTGAAAGTAGCTTCCTCCAATAAGACATTTATGCCTAAATTCTCTGTTTCTGATGGATACTATGTGTCCCACACATGTATAATCATTGTCCTCTTTTGACAGATGTAAGAACCACCGAGAAGAGCACAAAAAGAACTGGACAGAGATAATAGGACCGTTCTACCTCTAAGTTCCCCGAAGCTAACCAGCTACACTCCAGGTAGCTGAAGTCCTCATCCATTTCCTGTAGAAACCTTACTACGAATTCTAGAGAATCCGATTAGTCTGCCATACACCCGCTACCTGTGACATACTGCTACTGAGAATCCTTTCAGTTTACCTATTCTGCATACTTATGCTGTCTTTGTACTGTATTTACCGACATACGATAGATTAAGTTATTTGCTGGTGGTTTTGGGGGCAAAAGCTATGCGATTTTTTCAAGAAGTTCATTACAGCCCAGGGTTTCTCTTCCATACTTGCGACTAACACATGATATGCACTCTAAAACATGAAACAACGCCCTCAGTATGCACACTGGCCCGATCAAACAGTTTCTTCTTGACAGCCAAGCTGTAGCTTTCCATACGAGGCACCACCTGCATAGCGCACCACGTTGCCTACCGAATTAGGTGGCCACTACACCTCTAAATGCAGCATCTAAATGCTCCACGGCGTTCTCTCCTGACAGTAATCTACTACCCACGTCACTCAAAATACTTTCTCGATTAGGTTCCTTCCAGCATAAACGGAAAGGAATATACTGAATAGAAATTACACATATACAGACGTACTCTGTATCCCTATGTGAACTACATAGCAGATGGTATCGAGCATTGTATTTCTATCTGTCGGGATATTCATTGGACCTAAACGACACATGCGTAGGCGACTGAGTACGGAATTGATATAGAGTACGCAGAACTTTTCAATCCTGTTTAATATTTCGTCATAATCATGGATATCTATACTCTTCAATAACGTAATAAGGGATTTAAAATCGTCTTCACTTCTTTCCTATATCTGTATGTTGTTTAATTCTCACAACTCCTATTTCTCTTGATTCGTTGGAAATTCGGTTGAACCGCTTCCTAACCGACATATGTAAATATATTATCTTTTTCAACGAGTACTGTTGTGCATCTTCATCCTTCCTAACCTTAGATTCAAGATGCCATATTAAGTCACATTTTACCTTCTCGGCCAGTGGTTTTTTGTACCACTGATCAAGGGCGGGATTCTGCTGAATAATAATGGGCATTTAGGGTTGCTATCATGTGTTTCAACAATTTATCAAAATATCGTTATTTTAACTACACCATCATACAAGTTAACCTAAATTTATTTTTATTATATTATTACCTATAATACAATCATGACTAGATGCAGTACGAGAAGGAACATATCTAGGATTTAGTTTCGGTTTGTCTATCATCCATATTCTAGTATACCGTTGTGGGTATCTGAACATGTTTTTCGATTAGATATATACTTTGTGATCTGATTTTCGAGATGTACCTTCTACTACATCTACTTCTAAAACCATTAAAAGAATCTCCATAAAACATTTCAAAAATACAGACGGTTTTATGTTTAATGGGAGCTTACTTCGTGCCCAAATGTTGCTCCTCTTTATGGCGTGAACTCATCTTACAAACTGCAAGTTGAAATTGGTACCACACACTCTCTGACTTATCAGTCTACAGATAAACGACATCTACACAAAAGAGTCTATCGTTGACGTGTTACAATACTCAAATATTTGACACGCCGGTAGGTGAATACTCATTGGAATCAACGTGTGTGTAGCTACTGACCACGTCTTGTGAGTGAAAACTTACATTCAAAATTGAAACGGTTCCATAAGTGAATGTGTTCACTAGCTGCAAGTGACGATTATCAATTTAAGCTCGTTTATGTACAAATGTAAGGTTTGAAGAGAATGATTCCAACAAGATTATGCAGCTGTAGTCCAAAGACTGGTGTAATGCAGTTCTTCATTGTAACTTGTCTGTAATGCTTACTGTCCACATTTCATTTCTGTACAAGCCTACATTCCAAATACTTTCAGAGAAGACTATCCTTGCTATAAAATTTTATATTTCTTCTTGATGAGATCGTTTACCAGAATCTCATTACTTACCTTTGTCCTATCTAATGTGCCACCACATTATTTTGCTAACGAATTAGTAAAGTTAATCTACCATTTTAGCATCCCATTTCGTAATGACTTCCGCAGCATCACTTGCAGATCAGCTTTATTTGCTTCTACTAAGCTCTCCCATTACTTTGTCAAGCTCTTCTCTCGGTATTGTACTTCCATCTTGTAATCTACTTCCTCTTTTACTTCCACAATATTACCTTCGTGTTTTTATCTTTTATACAGGTCTCCTATTTATTCTCTCCTTGCGTTGCTTAGCGCTAGTTTGCCATATGAGTTCTTAATATCGACAATACTGCTTCCCTTCTCTTTGATGTTTAATTTTCATAAATGTTGCATCAATGTTTCTATAGTCATCCACACACGTACAGGTTTACATCTCCTCTAATTATTCCTGCATTGCCCCTTTGTACTTTTCTTACTTTTTAGACATATGTAGCCAGTTTTGGTTGTTTCATTTGCTACTTTTCTATATCTTCATCTATCGTCAACCAAAATGAGTATCTCATATGTTATACACATATTACAACTAATCCTTGCCTTTTTTCCTGCTTGACACTCAGCATGTATCAAAGCTACCAATTTACTGTAATCACATCCCGTGTTTTATTCAATACTTGTCGAATGCTGCCTTGAAAATTAGCAACAACGTTTTCTTATTTCAGTACTATACCAGTTGGCTTTCCAATCTATTTCTTCCTGTCAGACCATGTTATCCTACATCTCCATTTTATTCCTTACTGTATAATTTCAGTCCTGAATTAAAATTACAGTTTTCCTCTTCATGAGCAGAATACCTAATTATCTGTTATTATTCATTTTTTAAATTCGTTCATTGTAACAAATTGTTCTTACTTACAAAAAAATATTTTTACGTGTTCCCATCAAATGGATGTATGAGTTCATCTACATTGTCAGGTAACTAATGGTTGGTCTACACAGTTGGAGACACTGCACAGTGCCTTATTTAACAGGTAGTATGTTACTTTTGCAGCATGTAACAACTATAGTTACCATTACAGGACCATATTCTTTGGAAGGTAAAGCACTGATAACATAGTTTATTAAACAAAAACTTTGCAGCTGGTAAAAAAACATTTAATATAAATTGCAAAACACACAACAGTAATCAACAACGAACGAAGAGATGAAAATAAGTATTGTAACCAAGCGATTTGTCTGACATCGTTATCATTTGAAAACGATGTCTTGATGTGGAACTACAATACACGAGGAAGGTTAGTTGATGCGCACAAGCTCAGGTTGTTTGTAAGAGTAGATGGGAGCGCCGGCAGGATGCAGGTCCTGGTACTGGAAGCGCGCCAGGTAGCCTGGAGTGAGCGCTGGCTGCTGCAGGGCAGACAGTTCACTGGAGGCGGCCCGCTGCTGCTGCTTGGGGGCGGCGGAGACGGGGGCGGGACCGTGGGCGTAGGCGATGCGCTGCAGGCGGCCGTCTGGCTGCAGCACGTAGTACACGCCACTCTCCTCCGCCTCACGCAGCTCCGCCTTGCCGTACTGTGGGCAAAGCAAGCAACGTTATTGTAAGGTTACGGGATGAAGGACCAATTGTACACTACATTCAAAACCTTGCTGTCCATAGCTGTTTCGCGATTATGCAGTGTATTTCAAATTTCATGAATATTTCATTTCTGGCAAACAGTTACAATGAGGTCACTAACTGAAATGACGTAGCTTCATTATTGTATGAATACAAGTCTACATAAAGTTTAATTGAATTGTTATGACCTTCTTCGATCGAATAGAAAACAGGACTGTTGCTATTGTTATCCCGAGGCTGTCTGCCACTGCAAGGATGTGCTCCAGCTGAAATGAGTGATATCAACAACCAAGTATTTTAGTTTTAAATTTCAAGGTGTCCCTGTTCGACAGAAACCTGTCTTATGAAACGTTATATAGGCTGCCTAGTTCTACGCCTACATTTACGTTTACAGTCCCTGTGTCTTTCATCTTGTATTCGCGATCCTTGTGTGAAACGTGCGTTGGTGGCAGCAGAATCGTTCTACGATCAACCAGAAATGCAGACTCTCTGAACGTTCTCAATCGTATTTCACGCATGGAATGTCGTATTACCTTTAGCGATCTCTAATTGAATACACGGAACATTTTCATAATACTTGCATGTGGATCTGATGTTAATTTAACACAAAGTGAATGGGTCAAGATTTAATGCAGTTTGGATACATGGCCCTTGTCCTAATATACTTACGTTGTAAGGAGCCTCAGTAGTGGTGGTGGCAGCCTCAGTGGTGGTGGGGGCGGAGGTAGTGAACGTAGGCAGGTGGTAGGAGTCAGTGAGGCGGGAGAAGTCCTGTGCAGGAATGAAGAACTGTGGGCGGAAGCTGGCTGCAGAAAATCCAGAGACTGGCTGCGGGGCCGCGAATGACGGCTGCGCCTGCGACTGGGCGAAGGCCTGCGGTTGCTGCTGCTGCTTCTGCTGCGCCTGGAGCCGCTGAGGCTGGCCCGGCAGCTGGCGGGAGGGCGCGCCGTAGCTGGTGGAGGGCGCTTCGCCCGCGGCCATCGCCGCCAGCGACGCCAAGACGAATACCAGAAGGGCCTGCAGAAGGCGATGGTGAACTGATAGTGACCAACTAGGACTTTTGTAAAAGGGGCAGTCAAATGAAAACTTTTGTGGGCTCGCCCACATATTGCCAAGGTTGTTTCTCCTATGCCGCAAAGCCTTACATAATCTCTATATAGTCCAGATGCACCCGCCGCCCATTCCCCCATGCCACTTACATACTTTTGAAGCCCTGAAGAAAGACGAACATGACTGGTGATTTGCCTCGTATGTAGTCGTGCATGCCCAGGAACAGTCCTTCTTCAGTATGGAATTGTAAACTTTTTTTCGTGAAGTCATGGACTCTGTTCTCACAGAGCGATACACTTTTTAACAGTTACGGGGATTACTTTTCAAATAGTTAACAGTTAACTTACTTTTTCGTTCCTGTCTCGGTTTCATCTGACTGCCCATTATACAGATTATTTTAAAACCGTAAGGTTCCGCAAACTACTTTTCCTAAAGAGCACTTTATCTTGATTAGTGATTGGAGACCAATTTTTGAAAGCAATTATCCAGGTCGAAGATGAATGTGTAACTCATATGCTTTTGCTATTAATAATGTTTTTCTAACAACAGACATTTTGAAAGTAATTTCAATTACTCAAATATGCCTGTATGAAGATGTCATTCAGTGATTTGGAACAATTACTGATCATTACAGATAACCCTTCGATGAGATAATGGTTAGCACAGATTAGGTTGCTGGTCGGAGTTATTCGATGCTAATAGTTGTGGTTATTGTTGATTCAACGTCTTCAGTCCTAACGTAGTTTTCATAAAAAATGTTTCATGTTCATTACACATTTAATCAGTCTTGTTTAAATATTACTGCTGTATTGATTCATTAGCACAGTTTTTATGCTTCCTTGAGGGCGGTTTGTGAATGTTCTCGTTCAAGGAAATTACTTCAACTGTATACAGTGATGCATTTGTATATAATGATGAAACAAATCTGTGTTTATGTGAATGTTAAGTTCCAAAAGACTGCTTTTATCGAATAAGTATGAAACAATGCTAAATGTCAAGAAACCGTAATGTCATCGACACTAAACTCGAATCGGGACTCATCACTGAAGACAGTTCTGCCCTAGTCAGTGACATTCCAGGACGAAGTTTCAGGAGACCTCCCAGTCAGCGGTGGGATACCAGCCTCTCACCCACCATACGTCCCGACAACCATGCGTGATGATCTGACGTGTCATTTCTTTTCGCAGGAGGACTCATTTGGTTGTCATCCGGGGCAGCCTCATGGCATAGCGGTACGTCGATGATATCTATGCCCCGTTTTATGTGCCGTCTTGGCAAGCCATCCTGGGGTTGCATTTCAGCAAGATAATGCCAATCCGAACACAGCGAGAGTTTCTACTGCTTGTCTTTGTGCTTGCCAAACCTTGTCATGACCACCATGGTCGCCATATACCTCACCACTTGAGAAGCATTATGGACAATGTTTTCCAGCTTCATCGGGATTCTGACAATTTAACTCGTCAATCCGACAGAACTGGCACGATATTCCTCAGGATGGTACCCAACAACTATATCAATGCAAAGCCGTAAAACTGCTTGCATAGGGGCCAGAAGAGAACCAACGCGTTATTGACTTGCTGAATTTAAGCTCTTTCTCTTCAAGAAATCATTAACTTTCTTTCGGAAATTGTAACCATTTGTTGATTTGTTTTCCCTCTCACTTGGGCAATTACTCCGTGGTGAGTCATTTCATTCTTATCTTTTTTTAAAGAGTGTAAGACGTGACACTATGCCAAATGGCTATGTCGAGAACAGTCTCAAGTGACTCCGGAAAAATCACAAAAAATGTAGTTTGGTATGTCCGGATAACTAGTTAGCTTCTAAATTACGTAAGTCATCTCGCTTCGTTCAGTGTTGTTGCTTTCACAAATAGTAACTGACTGGTCCTACAATAAAGACGTTTGTTTTAACGCCCTTACGAAAATAGTCGACGATGAAAACATTTTCGCATAACCTACTCCTCCCAGCCTATTGAGAGATGTATGGTACATATACATGCAATCAGTACGAAGCACTGTTTTCTATCAAGACAACTGAATAGTCAAAGATAGCTTTCATTATCTTCTACCCCTCTATGAAAGCTGTAAGCTAGTCATAGATGAAGATTCATCTACGTCACACCGATTTTCATCTTACCCTCTCGGGACAAATTCCTAAAGTAATATTATGAACGTTCCACATGTTCCATCGGAACCGTAGATATTATAATTTGTGTGTGTAAAGTACGATCTCAGTTGCTTTTTAGCTGTTTATTTTTCGTATCCTACATTTATGCGTCATTTGTGGCATCATATACTCGCAGACAATTATACGATAAAGTTCGATGTCGCATATAGCTACTGAAATGGATTTGACATGTGGCAGAGAACTTCTTATGTGCCTTACGATGTCGATCAACGTGATAGGTGCTAAAAATTGAAGATTATGTTGAACAGCAGATAAGATGGTACTTCAAAATACACTCCTGGAAATTGAAAAAAAAACACATTGACACCGGTGTGTCAGACCCACCATACTTGCTCTGGACACTGCGAGAGGGCTGTACAAGCAATGATCACACGCACGGCACAGCGGACACACCAGGAACCGCGGTGTTGGCCGTCGAATGGCGCTAGCTGCGCAGCATTTGTGCACCGCCGCCATCAGTGTCAGCCAGTTTGCCGTGGCATACGGAGCTCCATCGCAGTCTTTAACACTGGTAGCATGCCGCGACAGCGTGGACGTGAACCGTATGTGCAGTTGACGGACTTTGAGCGAGGGCGTATAGTGGGCATGCGGGAGGCCGGGTGGACGTACCGCCGAATTGCTCAACACGTGGGGCGTGAGGTCTCCACAGTACATCGATGTTGTCGCCAGTGGTCGGCGGAAGGTGCACGTGCCCGTCGACCTGGGACCGGACCGCAGCGACGCACGGATGCACGCCAAGACCGTAGGATCCTACGCAGTGCCGTAGGGGACCGCACCGCCACTTCCCAGCAAATTAGGGACACTGTTGCTCCTGGGGTATCGGCGAGGACCATTCGCAACCGTCTCCATGAAGCTGGGCTACGGTCCCGCACACCGTTAGGCCGTCTTCCGCTCACGCCCCAACATCGTGCAGCCCGCCTCCAGTGGTGTCGCGACAGGCGTGAATGGAGGGACGAATGGAGACGTGTCGTCTTCAGCGATGAGAGTCGCTTCTGCCTTGGTGCCAATGATGGTCGTATGCGTGTTTGGCGCCGTGCAGGTGAGCGCCACAATCAGGACTGCATACGACCGAGGCACACAGGGCCAACACCCGGCATCATGGTGTGGGGAGCGATCTCCTACACTGGCCGTACACCACTGGTGATCGTCGAGGGGACACTGAATAGTGCACGGTACATCCAAACCGTCATCGAACCCATCGTTCTACCATTCCTAGACCGGCAAGGGAACTTGCTGTTCCAACAGGACAATGCACGTCCGCATGTATCCCGTGCCACCCAACGTGCTCTAGAAGGTGTAAGTCAACTACCCTGGCCAGCAAGATCTCCGGATCTGTCCCCCATTGAGCATGTTTGGGACTGGATGAAGCGTCGTCTCACGCGGTCTGCACGTCCAGCACGAACGCTGGTCCAACTGAGGCGCCAGGTGGAAATGGCATGGCAAGCCGTTCCACAGGACTACATCCAGCATCTCTACGATCGTCTCCATGGGAGAATAGCAGCCTGCATTGCTGCGAAAGGTGGATATACACTGTACTAGTGCCGACATTGTGCATGCTCTGTTGCCTGTGTCTATGTGCCTGTGGTTCTGTCAGTGTGATCATGTGATGTATCTGACCCCAGGAATGTGTCAATAAAGTTTCCCCTTCCTGGGACAATGAATTCACGGTGTTCTTATTTCAATTTCCAGGAGTGTAGTTTAAAACTCACAAAAACTTTTTGTACAGAACTAATTACTAAAAATTGAAAATTAAGAACCATGAAATGTTTAGTGCAATGATTTACCTAAAAATAATAAATTAAGGAAATTAGAGAAACATTTGACACTCCTTTGAATGATTCTCGAAATCACGTACAGCGAATTGTATGGCGATTGAGACTTTTAAGTTCAAATTCTCATCAAATGTTTCACTAGCCTATATTATCACGTACTTTCAGAAAAAATATTTCACATAACAATTGGTATGTTACTCTAACTTTTTTATTTTCAAATTTTGTTCAGGAACCATGTTTTCTACAATGCACAATGTCCTGAATTTAGTATCTAATCCGAAGGATACCCTTATGAACGTTAAATATGAGTCCGATAGAAGTTTTGTATGCAAAATAACTGTGCTTCGAGGAGTTGACCTTTTAGTCACGACATTTACCTAGCTATCTTCTTTGTCCGTTTCCCACTCCTCGTTTGGCAATGAAAATTCTCACAAAATCCATTCTGTAGGTTCTAGGGTGTCCTCTTGACACACCGTTCACGCATTTGACCAAAGGGTCCCAAAGACAAATGGTATTCACAGCAAAGAAGAGATTACGAGTAATCCCGTCGTCGAGGAGGCAATTACAGACAGGCATAGTCCCGAAAAAGACAACTCCAGTGGTGGGAAACGATAATGGCCAAGGCAAACCACTCACCTGCATGGCTGCTCGATGCACCTGTTGCGTCTGCTGGACTGGGCCAATGTGGTGCCGGAGAGCAGCGCGGGGTGGCTTTTATACGGAGCTGAGCTGCTTGGCGGCTCTGCCAACATGACGTCGCAGGTGAGCTCCCCGTTCGCGTCCGTCAGCGGTGAGTTGCGTAACCACAGGTCACGGCCACGATGCCCCACCCACCTTGTTACCTCACGCTCTCTCTCTCTCTCTCTCTCTTCGCCGTGCTGCACATCAATACTACTGATAGCACCTCACTCATTGTTAGCACACCAGGCGTCTACATTGGTACTGGTACCAATACTTCTTTTTATAAGGCTCATCATTGTCAGAATGTTCTCGGGTGTAAGAACGGATGTAGTCTTTCGCCCCTACTGTACAATTTTACATCGAAGGAGCAATGACGGAAATAAATTAAAGTTTTAAGAGTGAGATTAAAATTCAGAGTCAAACGATATGAATTTCAAGATTCGCTGATTATATTGCTATCCTCAGTGAAAGTGATGAATTACGGTATCTACTGTATGGAATGAAAAATCTAATGAGTACAAAATACGGACTGAGAGAAAATCGAAGGAAGGCGATACTAACGAAAAGAAGCAGAAACTTTGCATCCGAAATGGAGATCACGAAGTAGACAGTTAACGAGATCTGCTAACTAGGCAGCAAAGCCGGCCGTTGTGGCCGGGCGGTTCTAGGCGCTACAGTCGCAGGTTCGAATCCTGCCTCGGGCATGGGTGTGTGTGATGTCCTTAGGTTAGTTGGGTTTAAGTACTTCTAAGTTCTAGGGGACTGATGACCTCAGAAGTTAAGTCCCATAGTGCTCAGAGCCATTTAAAATTTAGGCAGCAAAATAACCCACGACGGGCGGACCAAGGGGGGCATAAAATGCAGACTAGCGCTGCCAAAAATGGCATTCCTGGCCAATAGGAATTTCATAGTGTGAAACACAGGTCTTAATTTGGGGAGAAAATTTCTGAGAGTGAACGTCTGGAGGACAGCATCGTAGGCTACTGCAGTGAGACATGGGCAGTGGTAAAACCGAAACAGAAAAGAATAAAAGTATTTGAGACTTCTTACTACAGAAGACTGTCGAAAATTAGGTGGACTGATAAGGAAAGGAGTGAGAAGGTTCTGCGCAGGATCCGTGAAGAAAGGAATATATGGAAAACACTGACAAGAAGAAGGGATAGGAAGATAAGACATCTGTTAAGACATCAGGGATCTGAAGAGGGTAGAAACTGTAGAGGACTACACGGATTAGGATACATCCAGCAAACAGTGGAAGACATAGGTTGCAAGTACTACTCTGAGATGAAAAAAAGTTTCACAGGAGCGAAAATCGTGGCGGGCTGCATCAAACCAATCAGAAAAAAAAGACAGGGGAAAACGATCTTAACCTCCAATATAAACATGATTTGTCTAAATGGCGACTTTATAAAAAGGCATCACTGGTTTTTATTACCGCCGCAAATATCTTCAGATGGTAAAATATCGTGACACAATGCAACATGTCCCATGTTGTACAATCTAGTACTGAGTCATAATAACAGCATTTCATAAACTCGCGAACTAGACAAACAAAAATTGACAATACTTATTTTATAAAGTCGACGAAAGAAATATTTGGGTTCAACTTCCCGACGATGTCTATTCACGGAAATCAGTTAATATCTGGATGAGGGGTGGCACATCCCCGAACGTGAATCAAGTGTCTTAATTACTGTAATAATTCACTCAGTGGCTCGTTCGCATTTTAGCGTATTGCAGTCTAGGTACACAAAAGAAATGGTGTTGTCAGGTCTGAATATAAACCGAATTGTTAGTTTTGTAATTCGTAGTAGAAAAATACTAACAAGAGTACATTATAGACGATCTAAAAATTGATAGAGAACTACCTCTGGGAAGTTGAGTAAGAGTTCGGGGGAAGTGTAGAAACGCCGAAGGCAATGCTCGCACAATGTCTTATCTTGATTGACAAGTTAAATGGAGGCAACCATACGCCCGCAATATTTGAGGACTTAGAGAGAGCTTTCAACAGTGTTGACTGAAATGCACGCTTTGAAATTGTAAAGAGGGTAGATAATGAAACGGGAGCGGAAGTTTATCTACAACTTGTGCAGTATCAAGACTGCAGTTATACGATTTCTAGTTTATAAAATGGAAGCAATAACTGATAAGCGAGTGTGACAAGGTTGTAGCCGGTCAATGATATTTATTCAGTACGCTGATATAGATGCTAAGGAAACTAAGATCAAATTAGGAAAGGGATTGTATTTTTGGTAAGAGGAACAAAAATTTGCAGTTGTTCAAGACATTTTAATTCTTCAAGAGACTGCAAAAGGCTAGAAAGACCAATTAAACGAAATGAATAAAATTTTGGAAAGTAGTTATCTACAAAAGTAATACATGTGCGAAAGATTGTTGCCGAATTAAGTCAGGCGATGCCAGCGGAATTAGATTAGTAAATGAGGCACTGAAAGTAGTGAAGGAGTTTTGTCATTTAAGCACCAAAGTAAATTATGATGATCAAATTATACAGGATGTAAAATGCAGAGGGCTGAAGTAGAAGTGACATAAAATGCAGACTATCAGAAGCTAGAAACTCGTACCTGAGAAAGAGAAATTTTTTCAAATCGGATGTAAAAGAAAGTAATTGTTAGGAACTCTTTTTTAAGTCATTAATTTCGATTACAGCTTTTTCCGGAAATGAATTAGATTACGAAACAGTTCACACATGGTATGAAGAAAGGTTTTTTAAATGTGTTGCTACTGGAGACTACTGAAAAGTGATTAGATGTTGTAAATCCTTATGCATCAAAGATTCGTGGATTAGTACTCTTTGGTGGCATAGTAATTTTGAATGAAGACCAATATATGAAAACAATGTTTTTTTTTATCTCTCAGCTCCCACCCTAGTATTTTCTTCCTGTCAATAAAAACAACAACTGCATAATTTCATTTATCAGATAACTACAAGACGATCCTCATCGTCCACGAAATTTCGAATTCTTTTTGTTAGAATTTTCTTATATTATCTCATTATCATTATTTAATAGAATTTTGTTGTTGGAAATACTTATCTTTAATAACCGTGTTTAAGACTTTAATCCTAGAATACAGCGTGAGTCACTACCTATTCCCACCAACAAAGAATAACTGCGAAAATATGTTAGGAGCTGAAAAGTTTGTGAAAGAAAAATTGCATGGGATAACCGGGTCCTTAATATAATGATATGTTGCTAGGTGGTGTCGCTTCAGAGATATGAAGGTCAACTTTATTTCTTTTTACATGGGATGCTGTAGTTTGGTACTTATTTTCTGGTGGCCGTTATCGAGACGAACCCAATGATGTATAACAGTAAAGTCTTTGAAGGTCAGCGAAGGTTGCAAAGGTGGCATGAACGTCCGTATACAGAACGTGTTCGAAATGAAGACCATTGGTATCAATGCAGTGCTGCAATCTTTTTATTATTGATTGAGTGGTATTCCTCATCACATCGGCACTTATCGAAGCACATGCTCTAACAATTCTCTCTCGCATATCATCAGGTGTAGTTGGAACGTCTTTATGAACAAAGTCCTTTACGAATCCCCACAAGAAAAAAACCAGAGGAGTCAAGTATGGCGAACGAGCCGGCCACTACACGTCTCCTCCACGTCCAATCCAACGATTTGGGAATTGTCTCTGCAGTTTATTTCTAGCCTTCAGCATAAAATTAGACCAACACCCATCGTGTTGCTATCACATTTTGTTCCTTGATCCTAAAGGTATTTCTTCGAATGACAGACCTAATGTTTCTTGCAGGAATGTGGTGTACTTCCCACCATTAAGATTTCCTTCGATGAAACAGGGGCCTACAGTTCTGTCCCCCAGAATCCCACACCATCCATTCACCGACCACGGTTTTTGGTGTGCAACTTGCAGCAGCCAACATAGATTTCCAGTTGCCCAATGATGCGTGTTATGCAAATTAATATTACCGTTGTTCGTGAATGTAGCCTCGTCGGAAAATAAAATCAAGTTAATAAATATCCCATCCCTCCGAATCTGAAATTGCTCACGTCGGCCGTCTTCAATGCGACGCATGCAGTCCGTACCAGTTAATTCTTGGAGGAGTCTGATATCGTAAGAAACATATTTATGGCGATGTAGAACACAAACAACACTACTCTGGTTCATGCAGATTCCCTTGCAATTTGACGTGAACTAACACAAGGATCTCGAACCACAGTGGCAAGATTACCAATTTCCATTCCTTCGTTATTGACTTTCTTTGCTGGATATGTTTCCGATGCGTTAAAGATCCAGTTGTTCTCAATTAATAATACACATATTTTCAGCGTATAAGTCTCTAGCTCTCACTGAATTTTGTTAGCATACTCCTTAAACGAGCCACAGTGGTAACACCGGTTCCCGTCAAATTACCCAAGTTAATCGCTGTCGGGCTATGTTAGTTCTTGGATGTGTGACCATTCGGTGAGCCCAGCACTGTTGGCAAGCGGGATGCACTCAGCCCTTGCGAGGTAAACTGAGAGAAGTAGCGGCTCCGGTCTCGTACATTGACATACGGCTGGGAGAGCGGTGTGCTGACCACAGGACCTTCCATATCCGCATCCAGTGACACCTGTAGGCTAAGGATGACACGACAGCCGGTAGGGACTGTTGGGTCTTGATGCCTTGTTTGGGCGGAGTGTTAGTTTGATTCTCCGTAAATGAGAAGCATATCGACTTGTTCTTCCAAGGAATACATCATTCATATTCGCTTGATTCGACGATACTAGTCTTATCGTGAAACGTCCCCTTAGAAAAATTAATGAATTACTATGCTACTAAACATCTTACATTATTTGATTTTCAAATAGCTGAGCATAACTGAACGTAGTCTGACATTTCTCTCTTTACTTATTGTGATCAACACTAAACTGACACATAATATTTTTAGCGCAATGCAATTTGACTTTCAATAATCCCTACAAAAGAATGGCCCTGACTAACAATAACCTATACCTTTCATGAATCACTTACTTCACAAAAATCTTCGTTACTCAAACTACTGCAATACAGCGTGCGTCATTACTGCCAGCTGAATAAAAGATTCTATCTGCTGAAGGCACTAATATATATCGGGGCGGTTAGTAGACCCGCAGTAGCGTCTGTTCCCACAGTGGGCGGCTACAAAAGGCGTCTGCTCCACATGTCAGTGGCAGCCTCAACCAACCTCCTGATCTGGAAAGTCAGGTTGTAGTCGGCAGCATGCCATGCATCCAACTACTAAACATCATGATGGTACAACGAGAAAAATCTTATTACCCCGGGCCCCAGTCAATAGATTGGGATCGTCGTGAGCATCGGATTCCGGGGGTTCACGGACACCATGAGAAGAATCGGAGCCTCTCAAACTCCCTCAAGACCAAACGCAAACACTACATCGGCACACTCAACGTGAACACACTGATGAAGACAGGAAAGATGAAACAACTGACAGACACTCGCGAAAAATTTCGAATCAAAATATGTGCACTGCAAGAAACACGATTCACAGACGAAGATCATTTCAACACGGAGAATTTCAGAATATACAAAGGCAAACCATCGAGATAACTGAAAAACCTAAGGCTTTTTGGCACAGGATTTGCAGTACACAGGTCCATCACGGACAGCATAATCGACTTTTCGTCACCAAACGAAAGAATCAGCACCATCACAGTGAAATCAGCCAATAAATCCTACACAATAATCAACGCACATGCACCGACTAATGACTACAACAGGAAAAACCCAGACGAAATTGATGACTTCTGGACGACAATGGAAGAAACTATAGGAAAAATTCCTGCACATAGAGTCAAAATAATACTGGGATACTTCAACGCTAAACTCGGAAAAGAAAAGATATACAGACATATCACAGGAAAACATACTCCACACAAGGACACCAACAAAAACGGAAAACATCTGATAGACTTTTGCAAAAGCCACGACCTCACCATTATGTCAACAAAATTCAAGAAACCAACACGAAAACTTACCACATGGAAATTCCCCAGCGGAAAGCAAGAACTACAAATCGACCACGTAATAGTCCAGAAAGACTCACAAAAAGAAATTTTGAACATAGACACCCGTAACGGCTACTTCGACTCAGACCACCACCTACTACAGATCAGGATTCGCCTTTTGCCCAAGAAAAAGCTCCAGAAGAACAAAATTGTTAGACCAGATCCAGAATACGTTACTTTAAACCAGACACAAATATTACACAAAATTAAAATGGAGAAAACGACAGACTGGACACAACTTTCACGAAGAATCCGAGAGGCCATGAAACTGGCAAAAGCACCACGCACACGGAAACACCGTTGGTGGAACCACACATGTGACCAAGCTATTGACCAACGAATCAATGCATGGAAAAAATTTTGTAGCCATAAATCCCAAGAGAATTGGAAGAACTTCTTGAAAACACAGAAGCAATCAAGCAAAATCATTCGCAGTGAAAAACGACAGTATGACAAACGGCGACTGACAGAGATCGAATCGGACTTCATGAAGAACAATACAAGAAACTTCTACAGAACGTTCAGAGAAAATATGACTGGATATCAACCACCCAACTTGTGCTTCAGAAGGCCGGATGGAACCCTAGAAACCAATACCAAAAACAATTGTGACATTCTGGCAAAGTACTTTGAAAAACTGCTCAACACGGACCCCCCTATGGAACAAATAATGACAGAAACGAGCACATACAATCCAGATAGTGAACCTCCAACTCTAGAAGAAGTTAAAGAAATAATTAAGTGATTCAAGAATCGTAGAGCACCAGGAGAAGATGGCATCATCGCGGAAATCTGGAAGTTACAAGACCCAGAACTCACCAAAGACATCCACAGGATCTTGGAAGACATCTGGAAGACCATGGAAATTCCTGACGACTGGAAAACTGCCCTGATACACCCACTACACAAAAAAGGTGACAATACTGACCCGAACAACTACAGAGGAATATCCCTACTACCGGTCACATACAAGATCCTCTCTAAAGCTTTACTGAACAGACTAGAATGCCAGACCGACCACTTGATTTGGGAATACCAAGCAGGCTTCCGTAAAGGGCGGTCTTGTGCGGAACAAATTTGGAACCTGAAAATGATTTTGCAACGCAAACAGAACCTGATCATTACCTTTGTTTACTTCAAAAAGGCGTACGACTCTGTCGACCGAAAAACTCTCTTCAAAATTCTAGCAGAATACAAAGTAGACAACAGAACACGGGCTATCATAGAGCAAACTTTAACCAACACAACCTCCAAAGTAAAGTTCTGTGGGGAACTATCAGAACCCTTTGAAATTCGCACAGGTGTCCGACAAGGCGATGACCTCTCACCTCTCCTTCTCAATCTGGTGTTAGATAAGGTCATAAAAGAATGGGAAACATCACAACAGGGGATAACCTTAGGAAACCTACAGATTAAATGCCTGGCTTTTGCAGACGATTTGGCGATTTTCACGAAAGGTATAAAGGAAACAAAAGACGCTATTGAAAAACTGCACGAAATCGCTTCCAAAACTGGACTGCAGATCTCTTACGAAAAGACACAGTTTATGAGCACAAAGAAACTCTCATCTCTGAACACAAAGTATGGCACGATTTACAAAACGGCAAACTTCAAATACCTCGGTGAAACACTACAAATGAGTGGACATAACAGAGACTCAAACGAAGAAAGAAAGACTAAACTGGACAAGGCATACAAAGTAGTGTGGAATCATTACAACAAGAAGTCTATCTCACAAAAAGCCAAATTACGCCATTACGAAACGGTGGTGCTCCCCGAGGCACTATATGCAGCAGAGACCACACTAATCCTAGGGCATACACGTATCAGACAATTAGAAAAAGTAGAACGGAAAATACTTAGGAAAATATTTGGCGCAACTAACAACAATGGAATATGGATCAAGAAACCTACAGAGGAACTGTACAAACATACGGAGACAATCACAGAAAAGATTAGAAAACGCAGACTACAATTCTATGGACACCTATACAGAATGCAATCACACAGGCTGACCAAACAGATCTTTGACTGGGTAACCACTAGAAACAACAAACGGGTGGCAGAGGTAGAAAACGACCTGAACCAACTCAACATAACAGCAGACACAATAAACGACAGAATAAAATTCAGAAACATCATTAAGAAAAGTAAACTACATGAGACACAATGTGACAAACGAACAGGCATAAAATGGACCGAAGAAAGCAAGCAAGATCATAGCCAGAAGATGAAAGAAATATGGGCAACCAAAAAGGCAATCAAGATGAAGCCGAAGACACAAAGCCAACAAAAAGCATGGACAGAGGACCGGAAACAGAAACACAGCGAGCGAATGAGGGAAGTTTGGGCAGTAAGGAAGGCAGCAAAAGGAACTGGCCATGTATTATAGTCCAAATGCGCTCTTTAAGGGCAGAACACCAATAATATATATATATATATATATATATATATATATATATATATATATATATATATATATATATATATATATATATCACTTCATGATATCAAATATTACAAATTTACTCTTTCCGATGGACACAAGTCCGACCGCTCTCAAAAATCTGCCATCTCTCTTCCCACATCCATCACTTCTGGCCGCTTACCTCCAACTGCGCAACGCTACACACTGTTAACATCCAACTGCCCAACACTACATTAGCGAATATTCAAACAATGCCAACCACCCCGAGACTGCACACAGCACAGTAAGTGATTTTCATACAGAGCGCTACGTGGCGCTACCAACATAAAAACCTAAACAGCCTATTTACGGGGGCCATTTACACATCTTGAGGCTGCAGTGGTTGGGCACCACTGTTGTGGGCTGGCCGTGGGAATCCAACGGACGTCCAGCACGTCAGAGTCCTCCGATCGGTCCTCACCGGTGGCTAACCCAGTTACTGCTCGTACGAAGGCTGACCCCGCACGTGTGGTCGATTGGGAGGTCGTCCTGGGGCGAAGCAGGTGGTGGCAGACTGTCCACAGCTCGTGGTCGTGCGGTAGCGTTCTCGCTTCCCACGCCCCGGTTTCCGGGTTCGATTCCCAGCCTCGTGATGACTGGGTGTTTTGTGCTGTCCTTAGGTTAGTTAGGTTTAAGTAGTTGTAAGTTCTAGGGGACTGATGACCATAGGTGTTAAGTCCCATAGTGCTCAGAGCCATTTGAAGCAATTGTTGGCAGACTTCCCAGGCGGCCGCACATAAGTCCTCCCCGATTTGTTGACAAACAGGTTCCAAGTGCTGTCTATGGCTGACACTTTCGCTGAACCAGATGCTGTCGTCTGTCCTGTTTCAGAGGAAACCACTCAGCCTGCAAGATCTGGACAATCGCAGAGGGTGGGATTATTGGCAATTGGTAGCTCCAACGCTAGGCAAGTTATGGAGCCCCTGAAGGACTTGGCTGACAAGAAGGGTAAGAAATCCAATGAGCACTCCGTGTGCATACAGGGTGGAGTCATTCCAGATGTGGAAAGTGTCCTCTCTGATGTTATGAAGAACACAGGGTGCAGCCAACTGCAGGCGGTTGCCCACGTCGGTATCAATGAGGTGTGTCACTCTGAATCAGAAGAGATTCTCTCTGGTTTCGAGCGGAAAACAGAAGTGGTAAAGGCTGCCAGACTTGCTTGCAAGATGAAAGCAGAGCTGACCATTTGCGGACCTCTGGTACAGAGCCAAGTGGAGGGTCTGAATCAGAGGCTCAGACGGTTCTGCGACCGTGTAGGCTGCAGATTCCTCGACTTGCGCCAAAGGGTGGTTGGGTTTCGGGTTCCGCTGATTAGCTCAGGTGTCCACTATGCACAGGAGGTGGCTACACGGGTAGCAGGGACTGTGTGGCGTGGACTGGGCGGTTTCTTAGGTTAGAGTTTCTCGCGAAAACACAAGAACGGCATCATTCACAGAGGGTGAAGGCTGAACACAGGAAAACGAAGATACAGGAACCATTGGTATAACAGTTGTAAATTGTGGTAGATGTGTTGGGAAAGGACCAGAGCTCCAAGCGCTAATAGAAAGCACTGATGCTCAAATCGTTATAGGCACTGAAAGCAGGCTATAGCTGGATACAAGCACAAGCGAAATTTTTGCGAAGAATCTAACGGTGTTCCAAAAGGATAGGCTAAACACTGTTGGCGGAGGCGTGTTTGTTGCTGTCAGAAGTGGTTTCACTTGTCGCGAAAGTGAAGTAGATACATCCTATGAGTTAGTATGGGCAGAGGTCATTGTTGGCAACCGGAATAAAATAATAATTGGATCCTTTTACCGACCTCCCAATTCAAATGATACGGTGGCTGAAAAGTTCAAAGAAAACTTGATTTCAAACACGTATGTAAATAGTTGGTGGTGACTTTAATGTACCCTTGATATGTTGGCGAAAATACATGTTTAATTCCGGAGGTACGCATAAAATATCATCCGAAATTGTGCTAAACGCATTCTCTGAAAATTATCTCGAGCAATTATTTCATCAGCCCACGCGATTAGTAAACGGTTGTGAAAACATTCTTGATCACTTAGCAACAAATAATCGTAAGTTAATATCGAGCATCAAAACTGATTCAGGGATTATAGACACAGGACTGTCATAGAAAGACTGAATATTGTAATCCCCAAATCCTCGAAAAATAAGCGAAAAACATACCTGTTCAAAAAAGAAGACAAAAATTCACTTTACGCCTTCCTGAGAGACAATCTCCACTCATTTCAAATTAATAATATAAGTGTAGACCAGATGTGGCTTAAATTCAAATAGTATCGGCAGCAATTGAGAGATTTATACCAAGTACATTAACAAACGAAGGAACTGATCCTCCTTGGTACACAAAACGGGTTAGAACACAGTTGCAGAAACAACGAACAACCATGCCAAATTTAAACAGACGCAAAATCCCCAAGATTTCGGATCTTTTACAGAAGCTCGATATTTAGCGCCGACTTCCATACGAAATGCTTATAACAGTTTCCAAAACGAAACTTTGTCTCGAAACCTGGCAAAAAATGCAAAGTGATTCTGCTCTTATGTGAAGCATGTTAGCGTCAAGAAACAATCAATGCCTTCTCTGCACGATAGGAATGGAGATACCATCGAAGACTTGCTGCCAAATCAGAGTTACTAAACACAGCTTTCCGATATGCCTTCCAAAAGAAGACGAAGTAAATATTCCAGAATTCGAATCGAGAACAGCTGCCGACTTCAGTAAATATCCTCGGAGTAGTGAAGCAACTTAAATCACTTAATAAAAGCAAGTCTTCTGGTCCAGACAGTATACCACTTAGGTTCCTTTCGGAGTATGCTGATGCATTAGCTCCATACTTAACAATCATATACAACGGCTAGCTCGAGAAAGAACCGTACCCAAAGACTCAAAATCAAATCTGTGTGAAATCTTATGGGACATAACTGCTAAGGTCATCACTCCCTCCGCTTACACACTACTTAACCCAAATTATCATAAGGACAGTTACACACACTCATGCCCGAGGGAGGACTCGAACCTCCGCCGGGTACCCAAAGACTGAAAATTTGCATAGGACACACCAATATTCCAGAAAGGTAGTAGGATTAATCCACTAAATTACAGGCCCATACCGTTAACGTCGATATGCAGCAGGATTTTAGAACATATATGTTGTGTTCGATCATAGTGAATTACCTAGAAGAAAACGATCTATTGACACACAGTCAACATGGGTTTAGAAAATATCGTTCTTGAGAAACACAACTAGCTCTTGATTCACATGAAGTGCTGAGTGCTATTGACAAGGGATTTCAGATCGATTCCGTATGTCTCGGTTTCCGGAAGGCTTTTGACACTGTGCCACACAAGCAGATCGTATTGAAATTGCGTGCTTATGGCATATCGTCTCACCTATGTGACTATCTGTGATTTCCTGCCGGCCGAAGTGGCCGTGCGGTTAAGGGCGCTGCAGTCTGGAACCGCAAGACCGCTACGGTCGCAGGTTCGAATCCTGCCTCGGGCATGGATGTTTGTGATGTCCTTAGGTTAGTTAGGTTTAACTAGTTCTAAGTTCTAGGGGACTAATGACCTCAGCAGTTGAGTCCCATAGTGCTCAGAGCCATTTGAACCATTTTTTTTTTATTTCCTGTCAGATAGCTCACAGTTCGTTGTAATTAACGGAAAGCCATCCAGTAAAAGAGAAGTGATATTTGGCGTTCCCAAAGGTAGTGTTATAGGCCCTTTGCTGTTCCTTATCCATATAAACGATTTGGGAGACAATCTGAGCAGCCGTCTTCGCTTGTTTGCAGATGACGCTGTCATTTATCGACTAATAAAGTCATCAGAAGATCAAAACAAACTGCAAAACGTTTTAGAAGAAAAATCGGAATGGTGCGAGAAATGGCAGTTGACTTTAAATAACGAAATGTGTGAGGTTATCCCCATGAGTGCTAAAAGGAACGCGTGAAACTTCGGTTACACGATTAATCAGTCTAATCTAAAAACCGTAAATTCAACTAAATACCTAGGTATTACAACTACGAATAATTTTAATTTAAAGGAACACATAGAGAAAGTTGTCTGGAAGGCTAACCAAAGACTGCGTTTTACTGGCGGGACACTTAGAAAATGTAAGAGACCTACTAAGGACACTGTCTACACTACGCTTTTCCGTCTTCTCTTAGAATAATTTTTCGCGGTATGGGATCCTTACCAGATAGGACTGACTGAGTACATCGAAAAAGTTCAAAGAAAGGCGGCACGTTTTAACAGGGCGAAATATGGGAGACAGTGTGACAGAAATGATACAGGGTTTCGGATGGACGTCATTAAAGGAAGGCGCTTTTCGTTGCCACGGAATCTTCTCACGAAATTACAAACTTTCTCCTCCGAATGCGAAAATATTTTGTTTACACCGAGTTACATACGGAGTAACGATCACCAGATAAAATAAGGGAAATTAGAGCTCTTATGGAAAGATATAGGTGTTCATTCACCCCGCGCGCTATACGAGATTGGAACAATAGAGAATTGTGAAGGTGGTTCGATGAACCCTCTGCCAGGCACTTAAATGTCATTTGCTGAGTATCCATGTAGATGTCTAGATGTAGAAACAGAAGTAACCGCGAAATGGTTACCGAGAACTGCAGCAATCAACGATGATCTTTCTTGGCGGCATTGCAAAGACTGGGATGTCGCATCACATCACCAGAGCTGTAACTGATTCTAAGAAAAGGCCATGTAATAAATTGTCAGGATACTCGTCCAGGAATTAGTAACGATGCAGAATTAAAATTTTCAAGTCGCTTTTGGTACTTAGCTACAGAAACTGTGGCTATAGCTTTGGTGTTAGTGGCCTAACGAATGTCAAGGCTAGAGTAACTTAAATTATCTTGGAATTAGATAAAGGAGCAAAAAAGAAGGAACAAAATTGTGAAAAATGTACATCATACACAAAAAACATCGTTTTTCTTTCACGAATGTTGACTTTACATCATCTGTAAAGCGTGTTACCAAACCTTGCTTCATGAGGATTTCTGTCATTACCCATTTCCTCTGACAAAGACGTATCAAGGTGGGGGGGGGGGGTAATACTCATTACAAAAGTGATATTAAGAACTTTAGGAGATTGATGTTGTGAATGATGGAGAAAATCATGTCAGATTCATTCAGAACCATATCAATAATAGCTCGAAGTGTGGAAAGAATGAAGGAAGGCATAGCAGGGTTTAGCGTCCTGATGGCAACAAGATCACTAGAGACAGAATTGGAAATCGTAATATTAGACCTAAATGCTCCCTAGATGGTCAATAATACTGCACACTACATCCTGCTCCGCAACAGTACTGAATGTGTGGGTGACAGATGGAGAGTGAGCGCAGTTATAATGAAAAACTAAAACAATTTGGAAATTCATCGGGCTGCCAGGAAATATAATACCAGGTTTTTGACAAAGTCTTGACAGTGTCTCACGTGCTACACGGACCAGGATGTTAGGTGCGTTGATGTTACGTGAAAAATGAGTTCAAAACAAGGCGGAAGACTATTACTATTTGCGTTAATCGAAATGCAGGACTGTGTAATGTTACATCGTGTGAGTACAAGAACACAAGTGTTAAGTAGTTTGAATCGTATGTTCTGTTCCTCAGAAAGTAAAGGAAAGGCCACGAATGCAAATGTTTTTTAGAAAGTTATTTACTCCAAAGTTATTAATTAAAGGAATTCACGGATATTCATCTCCGTGCATACATTTGTTACCCAGACATTATGCACGTATTCTTACGTGAGACATTTTCATAACAGTGCCTCAGTGAGAGTGCACTTTTAAATGAAATATCTTTGAAAGAACTGCCACCAGAAGATATCATAGAGAATTAAATAATAGTTGACTTGGCAGAACTGCATAGTCTAGTGTATTAATTTGTTTTCTGCTGCTCGGGTTATGGATATACTTAAAACTTCATGTGTGTGGCGAGAGAGTGAGTTACGAATTGCTTATGGGGACAGCAATGTAGCCGGCCGTGATGGCCGAGCAGTTCTAGGCGCTACAGTTAGGAACCGCGTGACCGCTATGGCTGCTGGTTCGAATCCTACCTCGGGCATGGATGTGTGTGATGTCCTTAGGTTACTTAGGTTTAAGTAGTTCTAAGTTCTAGGGGACTGATGACCACAGCAGTTGAGTCCCAAAGCGCTCAGAGTCATTTGACCAGTTTGATCTCAACTGCCTAGCCTTCCCGTATTAGGTTTAAGTAGTTGTACGTTCTAGTGCACCTTTTGACATCAGAGGTTACGTCCTATAGTGCTCAGAGCCATTTGAACCATTTGGACAGCAACTACTTCGAGTAATGTGTTAAATACGCCGGCCGGAGTTGCCGTGCGGTTCTAGGCGCTACAGTCTGGAGCAGCGTGACCGCTACGGTTGCAGGTTCGAATCCTGCCTCGGGCATGGATGTGTGTGATGTCCTGAGGTTATTTAGGTTTAAGTAGTTCTAAGTTCTAGGGGACTGATGACCACAGCAGTTAAGTCCCATAGTGCTCAGAGCCATTTGAACCATTTTTGAATGCGTTAAATGTTGGAACTTCAATTTGTTTTCCCTGGACACTGTTCTACTCACACTATGTTAAATTATGATTAATTAATCATAATTTAACTGTTTTTGTTTAATCTGTACATCCTAGGCCAACTCTACATTAGCAATTCCAAAGGATTTTCTATACTAATTTCCAATCATTTTTACATGTTATATTCCTTTATTTTTAGGTGAAGGGTCTGTGTACTGAGCTACATTTCTATATTTAATATGCATGCTTTACAATGACGGTGCGCAACAGAAGGACAAGCCAAGCTACCAAGCAATTCGTTTGTGCACTGCCAATACAAATAGCACTCTATAAAATCATCAGTGCGAATTTAACATGCTGTAGTTGCACCACAGTTAAAGATAGGAAAGTTAGATTTGGTGCAATATTTCTGAATGCACAAGTTGCAGCCAGGCGCGGACTTTTTGACAGTAAATTATGCTGACCATTGGCTGCAAAGTAGAATGTAGGCCACAGGGCCGTCGAACCACTGAAATGCATAAACGCAGCGGTTTGCATGGCACAAGTTACAAGCAGAAGGGGCCCACTGGTGCAACCTGGATGTTGTGAGTACGTGACTCGGAGTGGCATGTTAGCAAAACAGGGGCGCACAGCCAAGCATAAATAGGTGCTGTTTTCTAACGAGAGTGATTCAAGTGCGGCATCTCTCCTGGAGGGCAGGGCGTGTCACACCACCAGCTACACGTAGCAGCAGATGGGGTGAAAGCGTTCCAGGCCACAGTGGGTCGCTGGTTCGACACTCTGAGATCGAAACGGGATCCATAGGCATCCTGCCAGCCATGGGCCACTCTTCGGCTCATTACCACAGGCAGTCGTCTTGGCTCCCAATGCATGCTGGAGGCACCCTGAGGCGAGGGCCGCAGATTCGTCTCCCAGATAGCGGGCACTTGTGGTCGCTAAGATCTCAGCTACGCCAGCGAGGTAGGACACAGCGGGCCATTTGGCGGCTCCCAGTGTAACGGCGCTGAGTGAACAGGGAAGAAGACAGCAGAGTTGTCTGCCGGCACAGCCCTGACGAAGCAGCCCTACACGGCCAACAGACAGCAGCGTGTTGCACTGGGTCACTGGGGCGGTGGCCTCAGCATTGCAGGACCCTGCAACGTGGACTGAGAAGAATGGGGCACTGTAGTGGAAACAAATAAATCATTTGGAAAGCTTGAAACAGTCTCAATATGGTGGCTTCTACCTCTTCCCACTACATTTGGTTATCCTGATACATTCGGAGACAGAAGTCACCACAACATTTGGTGTCAGAATAGCGGACATCGTCTGTGCAGTACAACGTTCGAGCCCACCACCTACATTATGGTCACAAGATGTGGTGAGTTTTGAGCAGTTTTCTTTTGGGTATTGGACGTTTTCTTTCCTTTTTGTGTTTTGAGTATGGCCTTGCAGGAGCCACATTGTAGATGTTTTGCGTAGTCATATTATTAACTATTTTTTGTCAGAATAAGTGTCAGGGTATTTGGGGCAGTAAGGTTTACTATTGTATTCATTTGAGTATGAAGTCACTGAGTATGATGATACTGAGGCGTGTGGAGTCGGGTTATCATTGTGCTTAAATGTTTTGTTTCAGGGCTATCTGGGAGTGAAAGCAACACAATGGCAAAGACAGAAGGTGTGTCGGGACCAGAAGTGGTGCGGATTTTGATGGAAAAGATAGCGCATTTGACATCGGACAATATGCAATTGAGAATTGAATTAACATCTAGAAGTGAGCGGGAAACCGCATCTGATATGTCATAGCCTAGGGTACATCGGATTGATAGACGTGCCACTAGTTTGATTATTTCGTTTTCTGGCAAGGTGTCTGAGGATGTGCGTTCGTTTGTGGAGGACTTGGAAATTTCAGCTGTGATGAATGGTTGGTCTGATGAACAGCTGTTACATGTAGCCAAGATTAGCTAATCTAGTGGGTAGGACAGATCACGCTGCATTGAAGTGGTTGAAGGATCCTTCCACTAGATTCGCTAGATGGGCTGTGAGGCTTATTGAATTCGACGACGAGATGGCGCCCAAGCCTGGAAAGAAGCATGTAATGCGGATGTAATAAGTAGGATGGTGGCAAAATTAGAAGTCATAGGTTATGACCTAGCGGTATGGCAAGAATTAAAGGACGCGAACGATTGTAAATTGTATCAGGCACAGCCACAATTTAATATGTATAACGGTCTTCTGTGCAGGGAAACTAAGTTAGGACCAAGGGTTGTAATGCCAGCCAAGCTGAGGGATGAGGTCTTAAAGGAAGCACGTGATCCCGTGTTATCTGTTCATGGAGGTTGTAGAGCGACGAATAGGAGAGTGGCGGAGAGGTATTGGCAGAGAGATAGGAAAGTAGACGTAGATCAATATGTCAAGAATTGTATACCATGTGCGCAGAGAGCAAGTTTGAGTCGGAAACACATACAGCTACAACTATTACCGGAAGCGACATCTTCATTCTCTGTGCTGGGATCGGCGTCTTAGGACTTTTAGGCGAACAGCATCGGGGGAACATATTCGTTCTCACAATAATAGACCATCTTTCGAGGTACGTGTAGATGGTGGTAATGCCAAATCAACAGGCAGAAATGGTCGGGCAATCGTTAGTAAACTACTGGATTTTGATGTTTGGTATACTGACCAAAGGGACCAACTTCATGTCGGATTTAATAAAGGAACGGTATAAATTGTTGATCATAACGAAGTTCAGGACGAGCGCGTTGCATCCACAGGCCAAGGCAAGGACAGAGAAGGTACACAGAACAATTGAGAAGATGCTCAATTTTTATGTGTATTCTCATCACCATCATTCTGACGAGTATTTTTAGCATATTGTATGCGCATACTATGCAAAAGTCCATACAAATACCGGTTTGTCTCCATATGAGGTAGTGTACGGGCGAAAAAATCCGTCATCATTTGATTTAGTGAAACTTCAGAAAGGAAAGACCAGTGAATGTGAACGTCAATTCCCAAGGACAATGTCTGAAAACGGTTACAAAAGGTGACTACAAAGGCTTTGGAAAGGCAGGAAGATGCAGTAAAGAGGAAAGGAAGTTTACCGCAGTATAGAGTGTGGCAATAGGTAATTCTGTCCAGCCCCTATACACAAAAAGGGAAAACGAAGTTATCGAGGGCCATACACAGATGTTGAAACCACATCTCCCGTTAATGTTAAGCTTCAGCTGCCAACTGCAACTACTTTAGTACACATTGGGCAGTTACGGCCATTAGAGGGTTGCTTTTATGTGATTGCAGGCGTGTCACAGGAAGGAAAGAGGAAGAAAGAGGGAGTAAAGAGAGGAATTAAGCACAGAGAAAACCAGGAAGATAGAGTACAACATCAACTACCGTATGCTTTGCGATTCAGAAAGTAGTAGAGTATTTCTAGTTTTTGTTGTTTTCTTGTCATGTATAACTGGGTTTGCATAGATTAATTAGGCATTGTATTTTATATGTGTTTTCGAGTATTGTGAACCTGCTAGGGGCAGCAGTTCTTTTGAAGAGGGAGGAAGGGTAGTGGTGATCCCTGTCCTCAGATCACTGGAAAGGAAAGTGTAGCGCCTGACGTATGTGGAGTGTTGTTTGGAGGATAAATCAAATGCAGTTCTGGAGAAATAAATGCGTCCGATTAAATTTTGTGGCAAAGCCGTAATAAATATGTGTAGAACAATGTCAGAGTGGTACGGTCGTACGATCTCCTGTTTAAATTTTTAGTTATCGACAGTGCTAGGGCAGGAAAGTCGCGTTTATTGCACCAGTTCATATAATGTAAATTTAAGGATGATAGTAGTCACACAATCGGTGTTGGATTTGGATAAAATAGAGTGAATGTTGGAGGGAAATCTATAAATCTACTAATATCGGACACGTGCACAATGCAGTTATTTTTAGCCATGGGGAAAGGAACAGACTGTCCAAGGGACATCATGGAGCAAAATTGAGCATGCAAAGGGTCGGGATGCATTGGATCTCCTCCACCTACGAGAATTTGGTGATAGTAACAAGTTGTTTTGAGCGTGGAGTATTTGCAGAAGAGAAACGTATAAAGCTCGAGGGGAGCGGAATTTTAATCAATGGAGCTAAGTGTAACATAATAGGACAACTTTCCACCTGCCAGCGTCCATTTCTGGAGTCACGAAATTGAATTTTACGCAGCCACTGCGGTACCGACCAAAACCCACTCTAGAGTTTTTGCCAAGTCAGAATCTGAGCTTGTTAAATCAAACTCTAGAGCCAGGTCTGTTGAGATCCGTAAACCAATTGATTTTAGAGCAAGAGGGGTGCATATAAGCCGAAGAGATTGTGAAACATGTCGCTCAGAACAGGGAAAGGCAATGGCAAACAACGACCATTTTGAGCATCTCCGTACCAAGTGTCATCGCAGCCTTAACAATGTTATGTGTTGTTTTCTTTCTGATCAGGTGGAGAGCTAATTATAAGAGGGAACCAAGGGTAGTCCAAGGCCCAGTTGATTGGGTACCGAGGGTGTGAGACCAGTTTGTAAGTGGTTGATCGAGCATTGGTCGTCCAGTAAGGAATTTTTACGTTTAGTTTCAGGACAAGGTTTTAATGGGCACTAGACCACATTTCAGTTTTCCAATAGTAAGGAAATATGCCTTGGGTGCCGACCCAAACATGATAAGACCTAGTTAAGGGTCGACCTGGTGATCGGGTCTTTCCAAAGAGAGGAATAATGAGTGGCACCACAGTTCTAGATAGCAAAGCTAGATTTGGTGCAACATTTCTCAGTGCACTGTCCGCCCTGCTTTCCACATTTCGAGTGATAATGTGGCAAAGATAATCTCTGTGGAGATACATGTATTTCCTCTGTGCACTAAAGCGAGAAGGTAGTTCAGCGTGGGATGCATTATGCTTTTAAGTACTGAATTGGCGATCAGTTTAGTAAATTGCAGTCCGTCAATTCACTATTATAAATCGGATGACAGAAAGTAGCTTCCTCCAATAAGATATTTAGGTCTACATTCGTTGATTCTGATAGATACTACGTTTCCCAAAAAATGCATATTCATTGTTTTCTTTTGACAGATGTGAGAAACACCGAGAAGAGCAACAAAGGAACTGGGCAGAGGTAATAAAATTGCTCCACCTCTAAGTTCCCCGAAGCTAACCAGCTACACTCCAGGTAGCTGAAGTCCTCATCCATTTCCTGTAGAAACCTTACTACGAATTCTAGAGAATCCGATTAGTCTGTCTTACCCCCGCTACCTGTGACATACTGCTACTGAGAATCCTTTCAGATTACCTATTCTGTCTTTGCACTGTATTTACCGACATACGAAGGATTAAGGAATTCGCTGATGGTTTTGGAGGCAAAAGCTATGCGATTTCTTCAAGACGTTCGTTACAGCCCAGCGTTTCTCCTCCATACTTGCGACTGACACATGATGTGCACTCTAACACGTCAAACAACTTCATCAGTATGCACAATGGGCTGATGAAACAGCTTCCTCTTGACAGCCAAGGTGCAGTTTTCCATACGAGGCACGCCCTGCATAGCGGACCACGTTGCCAAACGAATTAGGTGGGCATTGCACCTCTAAATGCAGCATCTAAATGCTCCACGGCGTTCTCTCCTGACAGTAATCTACTACCCGCGTCACTCAAAGTACCTTTCTCGATTAGGTTCCTTCCAGCATAAACGGAAAGGATTATACTGAATAGAAATTACACATATACAGACGTACTCTGTATCCCACTGTGAACTACAAAGCAGATGGTATCGAGCATTGTATTTCTATCTGTCAGGATATTCATTAGACTTAAACGACACATGCGTAGGCGACTGAGTACGGAATTGATATATAGTACGCAGACCTTTTCAGTCCTGTTTAATATTTCCTCATAATCATGGATATCTATACTCTTCAATAACGTAATAAGTGATTTAAAATTGTCGTGACTGGTTTCCTATTACCGTATGCGGTTTAATTCCCACAACGCCTATTTCTCTTGCGTCGTTGAACATTCGGTTGAACTGGTTCCTAACCGACGTATGAAAAGTGTATGATCTTTTTCAGCGAGTACTGTTGTGCATCTTCATCCTTCCTAAAATTAGATTCATACTCAATACGCCATACTAAATCACCAGTAACCATCTCGGCCAGTGGTGTTTTGTACGACTGATCAAGTGCGGTATTCCGCTGAATCATATTGGGGATTTAGCATTGCAATCATGTGTTTCAACAATTTATTAAAATATCGTTATTTTAACAACACCATCATACAAGTTAACCGAAATTTATTTTTATTACCTTATTAACTATAAGTCGATCATGACGAGATGTATTACGGGAAGGAACATATCAAGGATTTAGTTTAATTTCTTCGTCATCCATATTCTGGTATAGCGTTGTGAGTATCTGAATATGTTTTTTTTATTAGATGTATAGTTTGTTATCTGATTTTCGAGATGTACCTATTACTACATCTACTGATAAAACCATTAAAAGAAGCTCTATAAAATATTGCAAAAATGCAGACTGATTTATTTTTAATGGGAACTTACTTCGTGCCCGTAAGTTGCTCCTCTTTATGGTGTGAACTCATCTTAGAAATTGCAAGTTGAAATTGGTACCAGACAACTCTGACTTATAAGTCTACAGATAAACGAAATGTACAGAAAGGAGTCTATCGTTGAGGAGTTACAATACTCAATTATTTGAAATGCCGGTAGGTGAATAGTCATTGGAATCAACTTGTTTGTAGCCACTGACCACGTCTTACGAGTGAAACGTATATTCAAAATTGAATCGGGTCCATAAGTGAATGTGTTCACTAGCTGGAAGTGCCGATTATCGATTTAAGCTCGTTTACGAACAAAGGTAAGGATTGAAGACGATGATTTCATCAAGAATATGCAGTTGTAACCCAAAGACTGGTATAATGCAGTTCTTCAGTGTAACTTGTCTGTGCTGTTTACTATCCACATTTCATTTCTTGACAAGCCTATATTCCAAATACTTTCAGAGAAGACTATCCCTGGTATTAAATTTTATATTTCATGTTTAAAAGATCGTTTACCAGAATCGTATCTAATCTGCCACCAAATTAATTTGCTAACGAAATAGTAAAGTTCATCTACCATTTTAGCATCTCATTTTGTAATGATTCCGCAGCATCACTTGGTTCAGTTCAACACATCTTGCTTGAATTTTATTGATATTCACTATGTAATTTACTTTGAAGACAAAATTCATTGTATTAAATAGATATTCCAAGTTCTTTGCCGTCTCTGACAACATTACATTATTTGTGCACCAACCAGTAGTTCCTATTCCAAATTTCTCTGTAGTTTCTTTTACTACTTATCATCTGCTCAGCTTTATTTGCTTCGACTAAGGTCTTCCATTACTTTGTCAAGCTCTTCTCTCAGCATTGTACTTCTATCTTGTAATCTACTTCCTCTTTTGTTTCCACAATATTACCTTCGTGTTTTTATCATTTATACAGGTATCCTATTTATTCGCCCCTTGCATTGCTTAGCGCTAGTTTGCCATATGTGTTCTTAATATTGACACTACTGCTTCTCTTCTCTTCGACGTTTAATTTTCATATATGTTGCATCAATGTTTTTATAGTCATCCACATATGTACAGGTTTACATCTCATATAATTATTCCTGCTTTGCCACTTTGTACTTTTCTTACTTTTTAGACATATGTAGCCAGTTTTGGTTGTTTCATTTGCTACTTTTATATATTTTCACATATCGTCAACCAAAATGACTATTTCATGTGTTATACGCACATTACAAGTAATCCTTGCCTTTTTACCTGCATGATACTCTTCATGTATCGAAGCTATCAATTTACTGTGATTACATCCCCGGTTTTATTCACTAATTGTCGAATGCTGCCTTGAAAATTAGCAACAACCATTTGTTATTTCAGTTTACGACTCCCACCTACATATGGTCTACTTTTGTCTACACTTCATAATGCGTAAGTTATGGTCAGACTCGGTGTCTGCTTTTGAAACTCTTTTCCACTTCAAAGTTTGGTTTCATCTACTCTTGTCATTTCCTTACTTACTGAAATTTATTCGTGTGTCCACGTGTAGAGCCTTACATGGTTTTTAAATAAAGTATTTTGGAGTTATTACATTGGACACTGTACAGTCGTATACCAGTTGGCTTTCCTATCTATTTCTTCCTGTCTGACCATGTTGTCCCACATCTCCTTCTTTTCATTTCCTTTCTGTATAATTTCAGTCCCAAAAGAAAATTACAGTTTTTCTCTTCATGAGCAGAATAATTGTATGTTATTATACTTTTTAAAATCCCTTCATCGTAAAAAAAAATGGTTCTTACTTACAAAAAAAATATTTTTACATGTTCCCATCAAATGGATGTATGAGTTGTTCTACATTATCAGGTAACTAATAGTTGGTCTACACAGTTGGAGACACTCCACAGTGCCTTATTTGACAGGTAGTATGTTACATTTGCAGCATGTAACAACTGCAGTTACCATTGCCGGACCATATTATTTGGAAGGTAAAGCACTGATAACATTGTTTATTAAGCAAAATCTTTATACCTGGTAAAAAATATTTAATATAGATTACAGATCTTACAACAGTAGTCAACAATGAACGAAAATATGAAAAGACGTATTGTAATCAAGCGATTTGTTTTGTATGGTTATCATTTGAAAACGATGTCTTGTTGTGGAACTACAATTCATGAGGAAGGTTAGTTGATGCGCACGAGCTCAGGTTGTTTGTAAGAGTAGATTGGAGCACCGGCAGGGTGCAGGTCCTGGTACTGGAAGCGCGCCAGGTAGCCGGGGGTGAGCGCTGGCTGTTGCAGGGCAGACAGTTCACTGGAGGCGGCGCGCTGCTGCTGGGGGGCGGCGGAGATGGGGGCGGGACCGTGGGCGTAGGCGATGCGCTGCAGGCGGCCGTCTGGCTGCAGCACGTAGTACACGCCGCTCTCCTCCGCCTGACGCAGCTCCTCCTTGCCGTACTGTGTGCGGAGGAAGCAACTTTATTATTAGACTACAGGTTGAAGGACCAAATGTACACTATATTCTAAACGTTGCTGTCCATAGCTGTTTGGCGATTATGTAGTGAATTTCAGATTTCTTGAGTATTTCATTTCTGGCAAACACTAAGAGGTCACTAACTGAAATGGCCTGGTTTCATTATTATTTTAGGGAGGATAGCAGTGCATCTGTTTGGTTATTATGCTATGATGTACCGAAAGGTGTCGTCGTTGAGTGACTGTAGGAGGATACAAGATGACTTGGAAAGGATTTGTGATTTGTGTAAAGAATGACAGCTAACTCTAAATATAGATAAATGTAAATTAATATAGAACAATATGAAAAAGAATCACGTAATGTTTGAATACTCCATTAGTAGTGTAGCGCTTGACAGTCTCGTCGATTAAATATTTGGGGGTAACATTGCAGAGCGATATGAAGTGAGACAAGCATGTAATGGCAATTGTGGGTAAGGCGGATAGCTGTCTTCGGTTCATTGGTAGAATTTTGTGAAAATGTTTCTCATCTGTAAAGGTGACCGCTTGTAAAACAGTAATACGACAAATTCTTGAGTACTGCTAGAGCGTTTGGGATCCCTATCAGGTCGGCTCTGGCTCTGAGCACTATGGGACTTAACATCTGTGGTCATCAGTCCCCTAGAACTTAGAACTACTTAAACCTAACTAACCTAAGGACATCACACACATCCATGCCCGAGGCAGGATTCGAACCTGCGACCGTAGCAGCCGCGCGGTTGCGGACTGAGCACCTAGTCTATCGGGTCGGATTGAGGGAGTACTTAGAAGCAATTCAGAGGCGAGCTGCTAGATTTGGTACTGGTAGGTTTGATCATCACGAGAGTGTTACAGAAATGCTTCAGGAACTCGGGTGGGAGTCTCTGGAGGAAAGGAGGCGTTCTTTTCGTGAATCGCTACTGAGGAAATTTAGAGAACCAGCAGTTGAGGTTGACTGCAATACAATTTTACTGCCGCCAACTTATATTTCGCGGAAAGACCACAAAGATAAGATAAGAGAGATTAGGGCTAGTACAGAGGCATATAGGCAGTCATTTTTCCCTCGTTCTGTTTGGGAGTGTAACAGAGAAAGAAGATGCTAGTTGTGGTACGAGGTCCCTCCGCCACGCACCGTATGGTGGATTGCGGAGTATGTATGTAGATTGTATGAATATAAGCCTACACCTAGTTTAGTTGAATTGTTATGACCTGTTTCGACCGAATAGAAAACAGGAAAGTTGTTACTTTTATCACGAGGTTGTCTACCACTGCAAGGATGTGCACCAGCTGAAATCAGTGATATCAAAACCCACGTATTTAATTTTAAGTTTCA